>NC_056741.1:1468216168-1468286168 GCF_019279795.1 Protopterus annectens | reverse complement strand
GGACATGCACATATTTTTAGGTTTAGAGTTATAGACCTTGTTGTACCTTCAGTACGAGGTGGAGACATTAATAATCACCTTGAAACTAAGGAATACCAATGGATTATTCGACTGGGAGCTGACCATCCTCCTGGTCTTAATAATACTATTAGCATCAAACTTGTTCTTATCAGGTTGCAGCGTACTAAGTTATAATTTTGCATGAGTTATAATTTTGTATATTTTGTATATTTTTGTATATATTTTTTGTATACTTATCCATATGTATTTTATATGCTTTTTAATTGTGTATGTGACTTTAAATTTTTACTGCTTGTCACATGATTTTGGCTGCTGTCATGTGACTTTGGGCTTCTATATAAGCAAGTGTTGCTCTTCATTTGTTTGTATTCAGTATTGAGAAAGGGTTCTACCCGAAAGCTTTGCGTTTTTACTATAAAGTTTGCCTTTTATCCAACATGTTTTGTGTCTTTTGGAGTCTCCTTCAGCTTTCTACGTTGTATTTGCTGTAATCATAGATGACCAACTAAAGTTTGACATACATATTCAATGAGCCATCAAAAAGACACACCAAAAACCTGGTCTCTTATACAGACATAAAAAATACCTTACTATTAATGCCAAACATTCTCTAGCACAGACTTTCATTCTCCCAACCTTACTTTATGCAGCCCCTATTCTCACCAATATTCAATCCAGTCTATTAGCTAAATGTAAAATTACCTACAACAAAATAGCCATATTCACTGCCAACATTCCCTATTGCTCTCACCACTGCATAGATTTAAAAAACTTACAATGGCTTGAGCTACATAACCAACTCCTTCTTCCCAACTCCACCTCACACACACGATCTTAAATCAATCCTCCCACAGCCCTGCCCTCATGGACCTCATCACCCCCTACTCTCCAAAGAGTAACCTATGCAGCACAGACCTACACCTCTTAGACATCTACAAATCCAATAAAAATATTGGCAAACTTTTATACAGCCACTCAGTCACTAATGTCTGGAACAAACTTTCCCTTTCTCTAAGAATAAATGGCAACTTTCTTAACTTCAAAAAAACTTCTAAATGACTTATTTACTAATTTATGGACCTGTCCTTGTCCCACTTTCACCTAAACTACTCCCTCTGTTCTTCCACACCCTTCTCAGCTCTCACATTTTAACACAACTATGCATTTAAGGTCTTTATGATGTTCTACTAACCTTGAATTTCTCTCTGATGGTAACTGTTAGATAAAATCTAATTTTTATATTATATTTTATATACTTAATATGTACCATGGCTGTTTAAACCTCAGTATTACTCTTGTAATCTAACATGTTCATTTATAACTTGTATTCTGTTTCTCCTGTGTATATACACTTGGGGTCTATATCACTTCGTCAAAACGTCAGAATTTCAAACACCATAGGTTCGAACTTCTAATCTCAAAGTACAAAATCATCAAAGGCTTAGAACAGCGATTTTTTTCCCAGGGAAAAAAATTGCTGTTCCAAGAAACACACACACACAACACAAGCACACCAAAAAAACAGCAATCTACACACATACACTTAAAATCCTACATCTAACCCTACGCTAAACTGTACATACACTACTATCTATCCATTTACCTTAACCCAAACCCTAACCCTAAGGTCCATCACTATCGCGCACTCACCTGACCCACTCCCTAACCCTAACTCACCTATCCCATCCTAACCCTAAAGTCTGTCACTATCGCACACCCACCTCACCTGCACCCTAACCCTAACTCACCTAACCTGCACCCTAACTCTAACATCCACACAATCGCACACTTACCTGAACCTGACCCGTAACTTTCCACCACAGTGCTGAAAATCACGAAGTTACAGAAATGGCCCACCAAATTCTTTCCCTAGGAAAGAATTTGGTGTCCCGTGGTTTCACGATAATCAGTTTTCGAACTTCACAGTTCGAACATATGGTGTTTGAACTGCTGAAGTTTTGACAAACTGATTGGAACCCTACACTTGTATGATAATATTGTATTATGTTTTGTTTTTGTATTTGTTTATCTGAGGAGCTTTTCTCCTAAGGTGTCCACTGAAAAATGGCTCTGCTGCCCAGTCAGACTAACCTGGTTAACAAATGTCAAATCAATCAATCAATCAATCAATAAATAAATAAATGCATTAATCAGTGTGCATAGATTTGCCTTTATCCAATGCCTTGGTAGCCTTGTCATAGAAATCCAACAGTTTACATAGGCAGCATCTAGACTTCATAAAGTAGCCTTTGTTCCATTGCTTGCAAACTGTCAATATCCTGATTTATAAGATCAATAGTCAAATGTTCCATTATTTTACAAATGATACCAGTAAGGCTAACTTGTGTGTAGTACACAGCTCCGTCTTTGTGAAAGGGTACCACAACAGCAGTTCTCCAAGCCTCTGACATGCTGTATAGAAAAGGAGAGACTGAAAAGGTCTGTGAGTGGGTCAAAGTGGAAGTGTTTCATACCAATAAGGGAACTGCACTGTATGTTGTCGTGATCCATGGATTTTGCATTCTTCTTTTCATTGAAGGCGAGCTTCTAACGCCTCCGCAGGGGTAACCATATGAGGTGATGCTGACTGGATGGTGCCAGGGAGAAACGGTCCTGCACTACATTTGTGATTTTCTTAGGGTCTGAGTGGGAAGTAACATGTTGAGCTTTATTTGTTTTTTTTTTTTTGTCTTTTGGAGGTAACTTCTTTTTTCTGGAGAAGCTATTGCTGATAGCTTGGTTTTGGAAGTTTGAGTGTCTATGTGATTTTCTTAGGGTCTGAGTGGGAAGTAACATGTTGAGCTTTATTTGTTTTTTTTTTTTGTCTTTTGGAGGTAACTTCTTTTTTCTGGAGAAGCTATTGCTGATAGCTTGGTTTTGGAAGTTTGAGTGTCTATGCCTTCAGCTTCTTTAGGCATTTTCTCACCGCAGCTTACATTTCTTATTTCCCTCATGGTTGCTGTCTGCAGATGAGGTGCTAAAACCTCCAGGCCTCTATTTTACACATGTACCCCATAATCACCTTCAACTTAAACAGAGGGCCTGAAAAAATATAGATAAGGTGTGGAAACTATCCTCCTGGAATGTCAGAGGGCTCCAAGACAAAAACAAAAGAAATCTCTTTATGCATCTCCTCTTAAAATCTGAATCAGATATATGTCTTATTCAAGAGTCTCATAAGTTTGAAGAAAACTGGAGTAACGAAAAGAAGAGGAAATGGGTAAATGATATAATCTCAGCAGGAAATAGTTATAATTCTAAAGGGGTAGCAGTTATTATTAAAAATTCATTTAAACCCACTATTATAGATAAAGGTTCAGAACAAGAGGATAGGTGGTGCTACTTCACATGCCGAGCCCCACTGCTTGCTAAGACAATTTTAGTCCTAAATCTCAAGGGACCATGCATAGGGCAGCATGACTTCATCTTGAAGATTTATAACATCTTGCTTAGCTTCCCAAACTATTATTATGTGCTGGGGGGAGATTGGAATGCTGTAATTGACTCTAACCTTGACCGCTCTAGTAGATCTAAATCATATAATTCACAAGCATCCCTTGTTTTGATGGACCTAATTTCAGATTTCGGTCTGATTGCCCTGTTTCTTTCAGTGATAGCACTCAAAACATCAATAACTACACATATTTCTCTAGTTGCTATAACTCTTGGTCACGTATAGATTTCTTTCTAATCTCCAAAATACTAATAAAGTGGCAAATAAAATATCTTGCTGATCCCAGGTTTTTCTCAGATCATTCAAAGATTACTTTAATAATAAATTTTGCACACAGCCCACCTACAATACTTACAGCTTCTAGTTGGTCACTAAACAATAATATCCCACATAACCCATCAGTCACTGATGAGATAGACATAACCCAAGCAGAGTTTAATACTGACCCTCAAAATGCAGATATCTCCTATGACATCCAATGGGCTGCATGTAAAATTGTAATTAACTGTAATTGATGGTGCAGTGGTGCAGTGGTACCATTGTCGCCTCACAGCAAGAGGTTCTCCGGTTCGATTCTCGGCTGGGTTGCCTTCTGTGCGGAGTGTGCATGTCCTCCCTACATTTGTGTGGTTTCCTCTGGGTGCTCCAGTTTCCACCACATTACAAAGACATGCATCTGGAGCCTTTCTCCCCAGGCCTCCACTGAAAACTGGCTTTGTTCCAAGTTGGACTTTCCTGGTTAACAAATGTTAAATAAATAAAAATTAAAAAAAAAATAAATGAGAGGAATTTTTATTCAAAAAATCCACTCATCTCAAAAAATTAGGAAAGAAAAAGTCTGAGATTATGGATGATAGGCTTCAAATTAATCATACCCCAACATTGGAAAATGAACTGATAGATAAGCAAAGGAAATTAGTCGATCTTCAGTCCAATTATTCCCTACAGGAACTAAGATTTATAACAAAATGCTCCGAATGGATACAAACCCCCTCTAAGATATTAGTTAGACTTATTGAAAATAAACAGGAGTCACCCAGAATAGCCCTCACTACCAAGATACACTGTATAAATCAGATATACAAATTATCCAGCTATTTCATCAAATATTTTCAGATATATATGTGAGGAACGAACACCAAATCCCAATCTTGGAGATAAAAAAATTTCTTAACAACATCACATTCCCAAAGCTCAATGAAGAACAAAAAAAATCCTATCTACCCCTTTTAGTCAACAAGAAATTATAAATATCATTGGTACCCTTAAGACAGGGAAAGCTCCAGGTCCAGATGGTTGCTCTCCAAATTTCTACAAAACTTTTAAAGACAAACTAGCTCCTATCTTACTAAATCTATTCAACTATACATCTCTTAATGGTATATCGGACCTCTACCTTAATCATTCAAAGACCATACTAATCCCTAAAAGCAATTTGGATAAAGTAAACATAAATAATTACAGACCAATCTCATTAATGAACACTGACATTAAAATTCTATCACCCTTGCTAGCTGAAAGACTTAAAAAAGTAATCATGTCCTTGATACCCAAAGAACAAGCAGGCTTCATGTCCAAAAGACATATCTGGGACAACACATTGACTCTGGAAACTATGATTGGCCTTACCAAGAAAGATAAAAACCCAAGTTACATGATGATACTGGGCACATGTAAGGCTTTTGAGAGGGTCAACTGGAATTTTCTATTTACAGTACTACCTTATTTTGAGATTCCCACTGAGTTCATCAATATGATTAAGATTTTATACAATAGCTCATACACATGTCTATACATAAATAAAATTTTCTCAAAACCAATAAAAATCTTAAACGGTACCAGGCAAGGATGCCCCCTCTCCTCTCTTCTATTTAACTTATACTTAGAACCCCTCTTTCTTGCCATTAGACAGTCAACACATCACTCAATACCCAGAATACTACATACAAAAATAAGTCTGACAACATTTGCAGATGATCTGAATATATATTTTGAACATCCTCTGACAGAGACCAAAAAAAATAATCACAACCCTAAATACATTCGCTCACATCTCTGACTATAAAATTAATATAAATAAATCAATATTTTCCTGATAAATCCTGCAGCACATAGAGAAAACCTCTTTCCAGACTCTCTCTTTAACATGACATACTCTTGCAAATATCTAGGGGTTTACTACGACCACTCTTCCTCCACTACAGTGCATTCTAACTTATCCAGAATATGGCCAACCCTTTCCCAAAACTTTTACAGATAGCAACAGTTGAAACTACCTTTACTATCTAAAACATCTATCATTAAAATGCACATCCTCCCAAAACATCTATATCAACTTTATGCATCTCTTTCCTCCAGTCCCATCACATTCTTCAGTAATATACACGAAGCTCTTGCAAAGTTCATCTGGCATCCAAAGTCGGTAAGGGTGTCATATCAAAGACATATTTTCCCAAAAGCTAAAGGAGGACTTGGCATGCCAAACCTTCAACTCTACTATAGAATCCTACATGCCAGTAGATTAATTTCAATTGTCAACTACCATCCGAACAACCATATGTGGATTCCCGTTTGGGTAAAAATCTGGTATAAGCATGCACTGGAAAATAGCTTGAATCCCAAAGCTCTCCGCTTCTTAGACCCACTAACTTTTAGGAAGTCAAAAATACACCTCATTTTAAAGGAGAAAATCAAATCCCTCCAAGAGATTTTTAAGTCCCTGACGTTAGTAAAAGCCCTCCTTCTATTCCAGCCAATCCACTTAAATCCCAATATCAAATTGAACAATAACATGATTAATCTTGTAGATTATCCTCTAATAAAAGATTACTGACTATGGCATATACACAAGCACAAAGCTCTCTCACCTTGAGAACTAAGAGCCACCTTAAAAGTATCTAAAAAATACATTATAATTCTGCAGCAAATCAGAGAGATTATAGCATCTCTACTTCAAGATCTTACAATTACAGACTCTGAAGTTCACCAGGTTTCTAAACTGCTTCAGTTCTTAGCAAGTAAGAATATGGTGTCCCTCTCTTATAAATTCATAAATACTATTCACTATCAGGACAGGATGGTTTACGCGGGCTATTGGGATCTGCAAGGGATTAGCTTATTAGAAGAACAAAAGTTAACAGCCATTAAATCCACCCTTTTATTCTCCCCTTTTAAAAAGCTTATTTATACACAAATTATGATTACAATAACCTATACTACACTCCACACACTTAAATAAATTCAACCCTAATGTATCTTTTGCTTGTCCCTGCTGCTCCTTACCCCAGGCTGATACCCTACATATAATTTGGCTTTGCCATTACTCTCAAGGCATTTGGTGTTCTCTCATGGTGAGACTTGACAAGATGGGCTACCACAAATCAACCCTCTCATGGGAGATGGCAATATTACACATTACTAACCTTAAGTTTTCAAAACTAAGACTCCATATCCTAATAACACCCTGTTTATTAGTTACATTTTATATCTCCAAACATTGGCTAGATCGGTCTTAAGATGTCTTGGAGATGGTTTAAAAATATGGCTGTCAAATGCATTACTTCACAAAAGCTCATAATTACAAAGGCATGTAAATGCTCATATTTCCAGAAATTCTGGAATGTCATATTTGAGCTTCTGGCTGATAACTTATCGCTGATATTCTGTATGGGTACACTACTACTAAAAGCTCTCCCATCTTATGTCTCTTCCCTTTCTCAGCTTAACACCCTCATGATCCCTATACTCCCTTCATTTTGATGGCTCAAGGTAAATATACATGTCTTGACTATTTTTTCTTATATATATATATATATATATATGTATTAGACAGAGGCTAATACATTCTATGTTGTTACAGCACCTATCCTTCTGCTTTTATGTGCTCCCTTTCTTTTTTCTATTACTATGAGTATCTATAGGGATTGCATTAGCAGCACCTTTGTACATATTGTATATACTTATTAATTGTATCATCTCTTCTGTATTAATGTGCATCTCTAAACTGCAGTTGTTTTTGTGATATGTTATAATGCAAAATGAATAAAATTTCTATTTGAAAAAAAAAAACAAAACAACACAGTAAACAATGCTACAAATTAAATTAAAAGAGTTACCTATAACACCGTCCTCACAAATTATCAAACATCCAGCCTACATAGCTTCCAAATGTCTAATGTCTAACTCTATGCAGTCATCTAGCTGTAACTAGCCTTGAATTGCAAAGCACAAGTATAAAAAGAAATAGATCAGACTGTATAGGGGTCTTGCATTCTGCCACATTTCAGATTGTTCAGGGCCATTGCGTGCTGTCCCATTTTATTGATTTAGTTCCCTTAAAGGTTGAGATGAAACAACAAAAAGCAAAGACATCAGAGTATAAATCTGCATTAATTAGATAAATATTATACTTGTTAGCCTGTTATAATTATTATCAAGCATGCTTCTATAATTCTACATTAACCAGGGTTTTGCATTTAAGCTGTAAAATACATGAGATGGACATACTTTTTACAAAGCTGTGATTCATGCTGTGACCTTTTCAACCCATTACCTGTGTGCTTGTAAAGGGAAAGTACCCAAGCTTTGCGCTGATATGTTTTAGATTGTCTATCATATTTGGGAAGCTAGAATGGAAAAATGAACCGAAAAAAATAGCATGATGTTTTTGTAAATGTAGACAACTCAGGATCAATGCCATAAAGTTTTCAAAAAGCTTCAAGTTAACAGTTGTAAGTTTCCAGAAAGTACTAGTGCAAATGGTCATTAAGTGTAAGCAAATCTGGCTTGTCTATAAAAACCATACCACATGCTTAGTTACCTGACCTTCCTCCAACATGCTATCACGACTCGAGTTTGATAACCAGTGCCACTGTTCCTTTCATGTATCATGATTTAAGGTGCTTATTTTATTCTGATTTTATTGATTGATTGACTGATGTGTCAGGTTTCAAGTTCCTAACTTGAAACTGATTTGATTTAACCGACTGACTGATTCAGAGACTGACTTGTCCAAGCAAAGCTGCTATACTATCCCAATGAAAAAGGAGGCTTCTCAGTATAATGTGCAACTGAGCTGTTGATTTTGGTAAGTAACTGATTTTTTTCTTATTAAACTGCTTTTAGTTGCAGCTTGGTGAGTCGCCTTACTCTTCACTCTGTATTGTGGTTTACCACTTAACCTCAGTACTGGAATACCAACCCAGCACACCAGAATTAGCTTGTGCTAAGCACCTGTAACCCAGTAGCCCACCTCCATTCCAAACAGGTAACAACAGTACTTCTAAGAGAGTAATGGCAGTTTCATTAGAATATTTACATTTCTTCTCTTACTACATGGCCTCCAGCTATTTTGTCTCTAACAAACAGTAATATGACTGGGCATTAAAGGCAATGCTGAAGTTCATGTAGAACACATCTACTTGGTCACCTTCCTACTCCAGTTAAATAATTGAATTAAAGTTGTCTGATACAATTCATTGACCATCCAAGCATACCGGTGTCAAGTGGGTTTTACTCCAGCAAACCAGTTAGCCTTTTCTACATTATCCTTTCATTCATACAGTCATCGGCTTAAGTTAATAGTATGAGCAGTAAAGATTAGGCGTGAGAGACCTTGGATACATACGTTTCAGTTCCTGATCTACTAGAGGTTTATGAACTCTCAGCACTTTTTGGCTTTTGAAAATTTTGAATAAAGTATCCATTTTGTTGTTGGCATAAGCTCATGTTTCGTCTTGGTGGAAAGAAGCAACAGAACTCATCCCCAGCTTTTCCTTGCTGTCTTTATAAATGAAAAAAAAATGTGCTTGCATTCTGGTGGAAGGAGTAATAGGGCCCATCCCCACTTTTACCATATTGTCTATTTTAATGCAAAAAAAAAAAAAAAAAAATATATATATATATATATATATATATATATATAAATATATATATATATATATATATATATATATATATATATATAAATATATATACTTGCATTCTTGAGGGCAGGTTCTGTTGGGCAGATTTAGAAAGAACCCTAGAGCTTGCGTCTATGGCTGTGGTAAAAAGGCCCTGTTTCAATGGTGGGGTAATGTGTGATTCGGTGATACAATAGCCTGAAGGGGAAACAAGAGGACCTCATTATTCCCTAATTTGCTTGCCTCTTGATCACCCTTAACTACTATGAGTGCAGATCAGCACTTGCAGTAGTTAACACTGGTGGCGGCAGAGTTACTCTCCAACAAGCAATGCGACTTCTCATGCAGACACATACTCACATATACTCACACATGTGGCTCCACATATACACTTCCCAGCAACACTACCTATCTGCTAAACTCTCTGGCACTTCTCTCTACCATGTTGGATGAACAATATCTCTTGGTAGCTGTGTTAATTTATGCAGCTGAGTGATTCTCTGACTCTCTGCCAGCTGTGTGAATGCATCACTGCAGGCAGTTCTTGGTGAGACCACATGGCTAAGTAACTTATGGCTTTTCCCCTAAATGCCTCATTCGCAGATAGTACAGCTACAGACACTGCTTACCATAGTGCTGCATGCCTTTGTGCTAAAGCATCATGATAGGGTTGTTGTAGAAACTTGATTGTTTGATGGCAAACACCATGACAGGGCTGCCTGTGAACAGGGCATGTTTACTTTATGTACACCTCACAGTAACCTTTCTGAAACCCAGTTTCTTTGGACAGACGTATGTCTTTAGTTTGTGAAGAAAGGACTTGGATGTAAAGGCTGTAAATTATAAGGTTAGGTACTTATATCACTCTTATCGTATCTTGCAAATAATATAGTCTGATATTCATCAAGTAAATTTAGGCAAATGGACATGTGTTACATTTTTTGAATTATGAAGCACCAAATTAAGCACAAAGCATGATCACAGAAAATATCCTGTTTTTAGTAAATCAGAGAGTGGTGCACATTGGAGCCAGTTGATTGCATGACTGCTGTTTGTGCAAGAACAAGCAATGCAAATTAATACCACAGGAAGCCAGAGGTTGTCATTTTCTTCCTCCCATTTGTGCAACCATGGAGTAAAAAAAAAATATGCACACACACACACACACATATATATATATATATATATATATATATATATATATATATATATATATATATATATATATATATATATATATATATATATATATATGTGTGTGTGTGTGTGTGTGTGTGTGTGTCTAAAAATGTATCCATACAGACATACACACACACACACACACACACACACACACATATATATATATATATATATATATATATATATATATATATATATATATATATATATATATATGTGTGTGTGTATATACACACACACACACACACACATATCTATATATATATATATATATATATATATATATATATATATATATATATATATATATATATATATATATATATATATACGTATATACATCTATAGGTGTGTGGGGCTTCCCCTAAATGAATGGTAGCATAGGGGTTTGCACCATGAAAATTGTACAGGCTACCTCACTGTAGTCAATTATAGCTACAGAAAATATTAAGCTAGCTTGTGCAGTACTGTGTATTTGGGGTCAGTACTGCCTTAATCTCATTATTCTTAGTTTAAAACCCCTAATTATCTAGCCCCATTCTCTTTAATTTTAATTAACTAAATGGCTAATGCCATTACCAATGCTTTTGAAAAGCTTAATTACTTTCACTGTCTTTATTTTCAGACTTTAATTGCAAAACTAAGGATTTAATTGTTTTTTTGAAAGGCCAGCCTGATTGTATCTTCTTTCATTTCAAAAAATCTAAATATCTATTACCATTAAGCAAGTCATGTATCTGGTAGAACCCCAGGCTGTCCCAAAAAAAAAGCATTTGTGCCCTGTAGGCTTGCCTGGTCCATTAATGCAGCATATTCTTCAGTCTGCAAAACCTAATTTAATAATGTGATAGACTTTTTGTAAATAATATTTATTTTTACCATCTTTAAATCAAAGAGCACCATATAAAACATACTTCCTATTTAGTTTATATTAGCTCCAGTATAACAGGGCTATATCTATTTCTGTGCTGTGAGAAATGACACATCCTAGCTGTGACAGTTTTAAAAGATTATTTTTTTTTTGTCATTGAGTCTGAGGAATTGTGTATCAGGCAGCATAGTAGTGGTCTGAAGTATACTGTGGATATATGGTACTACTAATACCAAGTGACTGTAAAATATATAATTGAAATGAAATTTCTGAGGCCAGTTTTGGGCAAAATGATGCTTCCATTGTTGACATTTGTGCTTTTTTTTTTCTAGTGACTATATGCTGAGGTTTCATACAGACATCTACATTTAGGAACTCACATAACATTAGTATGGATTATTTCCACACATAAAACCAAAACAAGGCCACTGGATGAGATATATTTTTTTGTTTATCCTACTATCCAAAAACAATGAAAATATGACCTGTGACATCTCAGATGCACCGGATGAACCATGGCCATTAAGTATGAACAGTGGTTCACTATCGAAAGTTAACATTATAATGATGTAACACATCCTGATAAGGCAACAAACAACTATTCTCTTTACATCTGGTTCCTACTTCCTACATCAGATCTCATCTTCACAAATTCAAACCCTGCTCTCCCTCCACTGACAGTCTACCTCCTACCTTCCTCAAACTTGCTGCTGACTCCATTACTTATCCAGTATCTATACTAATGAATAGATCTATTCAAGAATCCACCATCTCTACCCTATGGAAATCCTTTTTCACTATTTCCCTGCATAAAGGTGGAAACTCTACAGACCCATTTAACTACCAACCTATGGCTATTATATCTCCCCTCTCTAAGATTCTCAAAAAATGTATCCACTCACAACTACTTCCTCCAGCATAACCTCCTTAATCCCGCTCAGCATGATTTCCATCCCAACCACAGCACAACTACTGCCCTCTTATCCTTTACATATGCCATTGCCTAGGCCCTAGACAATAACAAACTCATATCATGTCTCTTCCTTGACGTTTCCAAAACCTTTGATACAGTCTCCCATCCCCTACTGCTATCTAAACTTGCAGATTTCAATCCATCTTCTTCCTTCCTTGCCTGGTTCTCCAGTTACTTATCCTGCAGACAGCAATCTGTTAAATGGCTCTTCCACTTTTCCATTCATACCTGTCCCAAATGGGGTACCAGAAGGTCCCATCCTGGTCCCCTCATATTTAATGTCTTTACCAATGATCTCTATACTTCTTGTAAACAGTCCTCCCTCATCCAATATGCAGATGACTCGACTTGCATCTCCATCTCAGACAATATCTCCAATCTTCACACTCTTACTCAACAGGCTTTTCTATCCACTGAACAGTTGTTATCCAGGAATCTATTCATTCTAAACGCTAAAAAGACCAAACTGTTATTATTTTTCCCCCGATCTCTCTCTCACCTCAAATCCACCTTTACTATTACTTCCTCTAATAACACTGCTACCCAACCTAAAGCTCACACTAAACTCCTTGGGGTCATCATAGATGATGAACTCATATTCAACTTGCACATCCTCCAAAGCATAAAAAAGACTCACCAGAAACTTGGTTTACTGTATCGCAACAAAAGATTTCTAACTACAAATGCCAGGCTCTCCCTTGCACAGACTCTCCTCCTCCCCTCCTTTCTATAAGCTGCCCCAGTACTCACCAGCATCCAAACTACTACTTTAAATAAATTCCAGCAAACTTACCACAAAATAGCTAGATTTATCACAAACTCTCCATACAATACACATCACTGCCTTGCCCTAAATACTCTCCACTGGTTAGAACTCCCCCAACTTCTACTGCTGTCACAACTTCAAATGTTACACTTTATTCTTTACAAACCTTCATCTTGCACTGCTCTCTCTTCCTTCATCTCTATCTACACTCCTCCATAGACTCTCCGTACCTCTAATCAGCAACAACTCCAAATCTACCAATCCAAAAAAATTGCTGGCAAACTCCTGTATAAACACTCTGTTGCCCAAGCCTGGAACAAACTTCCAAGAGACATTTGTTCCATCATTCACCTATCCCACTTTAAAGAAAAACCCAAACCTCATCTTCTCAACTCCAAAATATTTCCTTGTCAAGCCCCTACTTAAGCTCCCCACAGCCCTGCTATATAACATTTCAGTCCCACCACATACAGCTAAGTAGTCCACTATTGTGGATACTTATTAAACTTTACAATCAATACTGTTGGACTTAACTCTTTTTGTAAATATGTAAATATATTTTTTAGTCTGTAAAAATATTGATATGTCTATATCATGTGTTTGCATTTCTGCTTTGTCTCTCTAATGTGCTTATATAAATGATTTTGACCATATTTTTGACTCAAATGTCTGATTTGCTGTAAACTGTTTGTGTTTTTTTTGGAGCTTTTCTACTCGGGTCCCAACAGAAAATGGGCCACAAGCCCAGCTGGACCAACCCAGTTAACAAATGTCAATAAATAAATAAAAATAAAAAATAATAATAAAACAAAGAATCAATGAGCTACAGTAATATCCCAGCTTGCCAGAAAAAACGAGGATCTTACAACAAAACAGCAACAAGGCTATAGACAGAAATGCAAATTACCTGTAGAATAGATAGTGCCGAACCCTAAACCTTGTGTGAGATAAAGGAACAGATGGCTCACCTTACAATACAGTCTCCACAAATTAAATACAGTGTTATTGTGATTGCTTGAAGAATGAAAAGCAATCATAAAATCTGAAAAACACCAGCGTGGATAGCGAGTGTCCTGAATCATAACTCTCACCACTGATGACAATTTTTTTTCCCACGGTACACTGACTTTTAAATTAATATTATTTTCAGGGTGTGGTGCAGGTGTGAAGACACCCCACTACACTTATTTTTGATTTTAACATTGGAGATACTGACCAAGACTAAGGAAGCTTTTGCGCTTTTTGTTAACTGAATTCGTATGATGAGCAACCATGGACAGGGTATCTACGATTCAGAAAGACATGTACCACTAGCTTGGGAGCTTGGAGAAACAGAGTTGGGCACACAATATGATAATGGGTGTATAATGATTCCAGTAATGAAAAACATTATTAAAATGAGTGGTTCAGGGAATGCAAATGAGGTATAAATAAAATGTCAGAGTGATTTATAAATGTATAAATGCAATGCAATGGAGTGGTACCTGCTGTACAGTTGAACTCAGATCAATGTTCACATTCACATTCATGCTAAAGGAATTTCTAAATATTGTTATTGGCTGCCACAGCATTAGTAAATGTGCATCTGCAAGAGGCTGTTCATGTCTTTGCCTCTGGAGGTGCCAGTCCTCTAACCAGGCTTATCCTTTCATGGAATCCACTGAGATACTGGACCTGTTTTAGTGATCAGCTGGGACATTTTGGAGATAGCTCAGGCATCTGCCTTTAAAATACTCCATCATTTCCTCTATATCATGCTTTAGCAACAGAGGAGAGAGGGATCCCATGTGGAACTTCTATGAGACAGATGACTTCCCTGATGTACTGGGTGCTATAGTCTGTACTCGCCTAAAATAAGGTCCCATATGGTGAAATGGGAAGCTGGTAAGTGAACTTGCAAAAAGTATCACTCCGTCAACTGCTAGGTGGTTTGTAATGCACAGGGCATCATTTACAATGTGTCTGCAGGCCACATTGTCAGTTGTCATGACCCCCACATATAACACACCTGTAACCTGTTACCAATATTTTGTAAGAGATGACATCCCCAGAGGGCATTTTGTTTGCGATGACAGATATGGTCTGGACCCCTGGCTGATTATACCCATCAGCAATCCACAAAATGAAACAGCCTAGAGGTACAACCATGGTAGTTTCAAATGTAACTGAGCATGTTTTTGGACTGCAGGATGCACATTTTTGTTGTCTGGATACAACCACTGGTATCATTCAGTATGACCCTTGCAAGTGAGCAAAAATATTTTCATGTGTGCAGTGTTATGCAATATCATACTTATGAGGCAGTTACAGCAAGGTGGACATTTATAGGAGCACCAGTATTATTAGATAACTGGTGCATTTCCATTAGTTATTCTTGTTGACCATTAAAGCTCTGTCCCAACATCCAGTACCATATTGTGGGACCATCTAGAGGTGCTACTCCTTTGTCTGAATGAGAGGCAGTTTGACCAGTGAACAAGCACCTACCTTTACATGCCAAGTGGGAAACTCATTGCTCAGCAGTATGTGTTATCCCTATGGCCTTATCTCACACCATTTTATAACTGTGGCCATGCCCACCAACCACATTAATTTCCACCAATGGATCTCTGCAGGCCTAGTAATGGAAGGGCCAGTCAGCAGCATCCAGCCCAAGGAGCTGTCAGCCATAAAGATGGATGGACTGAACTAGCCCCTCAATCTCCACGTTAGAGACTTTAATTTACATGTACCCTGTCTCTTTTCCCCAAAATCTCCAGTGTTTTTCAACTTTGTATTTAGGCATTGCTCTGTAGATATGAAACACAATGGTACTAACATCTTGTTCATGGCTGTCTCTGAAAAGTCATTAAACTACCACCTTCTCCCTTGCCTGCATAACATGTTTGTGCTTCTCACAGTCATAAATGTCCTTTTCAAGTACTGTCAGGCACATACATTTAATGAGAAAATGTCCCGTCAGTACAAAACCTATAATATTGCAAATGACCAGGGTGACATGATTGTTTTTTGGCAGAAATAAAAATATTTCACACATGAAATATACATGCAATGTAAACAACTGGCAAATGGTTTAATTGAAACTGATATTATAAAGATGGGCAGAATGTGCTAGATTGTGCTCCGAGTGTGTGCCAATGGTTATGTCTCTTATTTTGCTTAGCAATCCTTCAGTCCACCTATGGAGTTATCCTTGCACAACTTCTATGAAAATACCTGTTCAAAACCTTTAAAGAATTGTCCAACTTATTTCATTATTTAAATAACTACAACTGCAGTTAAAAGCAGGCTTAACAAAAAAACTTGCAGAAAGTAGTACTTGCCTTGTACAAGCAGAGCTTTAGATAACTTTTAACAATTACTTTCAGATTCAGATGTTGCAGGTTCATAAAGTTGCTGTTCCATGACTTCTGCAGTAGTGAATTGGTTGACAGTTCCTTCCGTCATCTATATATTGGGTAAATTTGTCAGCCTGAGCACAATGATTACATTAATTAGGGCTCAATTGGTAACTGTTTCTGAATCTTTCAAATGGTGCATTGAGGTAATTTGGTAAACACTGCTCTTAGTTCTACCGACTGCCATGCAGAGTGCTATCTACCTGCTGGCAGCACTGCACACGCGGGTTCCAAGACATGTCTCAAGGGGAAGATTTGTAATTCCCACATATAGCCTTATGAAATGGTGTCACTCTAATGCCTACTTTGATAACCGCATATAATGAGATATAGGACTGCTGTGTTTCATATCTTTAAGTGTCATTGCCACACAACTAAAATGCCCATCATTGTGCAAAGATAGCACACATGAGGATAGGTATGGGTATGAAGTATCTGCCATTCTTCTCTAACTCTCCTGGGCAAGATATCATAGCTGGACTAAGAAAGGGCAGTGTTCTGGTTAGAGCACACAGACAGCTTACGAAAGAGACAAATCTTTTTTCAATTTCTACATAAAGATTAAATTCATAGGCTCTTGCAAGACAGTTTTGAAGGGTCTGAGAGTAAGGTTGAGACCTGGAGTAGTTTAGTTAAGTTGGGGCCTATGCAAGTGGCATCCTACACATGGGGGTAGAGTGCTGACACCATTATATTAGCATGAGGTGTAGGCATTCTAATCACCTAGACTGATAGGAGAATTAATTAATTAGAGGAACTTCGTGGTCAGCCTCAGTAAGAAGCTGAGATCCCTCATAAAATCCTCCAAAGCTAGTTACAAAAACAAAATTGCCACTGGTTCTAAAGACAACCACAAAGCATTCTATAGCTATGTCAAGAATCTCAATGGCAACACTCAGATTTGCTCTGAGTTACAGCACAATGGCACTAAATATACAGAACCAACTGATATTGCCAACATCCTGGCAGACAGGTTCAGTGCTAACATTACCACTCTATCATGCCCTAAAGGGCCCATCTCTATACCGGAAGAATGCAAAGTACCTGTAATCATGGCTGCACAGGTAAAAAACACACACTCCAAAGCCAAGAACACAGCATCCATGGGACCTGACAACTTCCCAGGCTGCATTCTACATGAACTACAGAACGAACTGGCACATCACCTAAGTACCATGCTCAATCACAGCCTCACCTCAGGCTTTGTGCACACTGAATGGCGCACAGCAATGGTTATCCCACTCCACAAAGGGGGAGCCACCACAGACCTCGGGAACTACCGCCCCATTAGCTTGACGAGCCTGGTCTGCAAGGCTATGGAGCATATCATCATGGAACTTATAAAAAAATGACATTGGTAATCTCCAAACTCTGGACCCTACCCAGTTCGGGTTTGTAAAAGGCAGATCATGTCTCCTAAACCTGATTTGACTTCTTTGAAGTGGTCACCAAAGCTGTAGATGAGGGTAAGATGGTACACATAGCCTATCTAGATCTTGCCAAGGTTTTCAACACCATCCCCCACTCTAGAATTATAGACAAACTCACTAAATTAGGTATAAATCCCTATGTCACAAGATGGGTTGCCAACTGGCTCACTGACTGAACCCACACTGTGAAAGTAGCAGACTCTAAATCCAACTTCAGACCAGTGACAAGTGGAGTACCACATGGTTCAGTCTTAGGTCCTCTCCTGTTTGGTATGCACTTCTCTGAAGTACAGGCTAACACAGAAGGTCTTTGGCTAACAAAGTTCACAGATGACTGCAAACTAGGAGCCATAATCAAATCTCCTAATGATGTGGATATCCTACAAAAGGGCCTCACTGAGACAGATGCCTGGTGTCAAAGCCATGGCCTCAAGCTCAATGCCAAAAAGTGCATTGTTATCCCTTTTGGTAAAAACTCTATACTCATGAACTACCACATAGGCGGTAGTCTACTTAACACCAAAAGTGTGATAAGAGACCTTGGAACACAGGTGGACAGTAGTCTCTCCTTTGATAATCACATCGCCACAGTAGTCAGGAAATCCTTCTACATGGCACACCTCATCACAAAAGGTTTCTCATCCAGGAAAAAAGAGGTCATTGTTCCCCTCTACTCATCACTCATTAGACCCATTATAGAGTACAACACCCCTTTTGGTATGTACCTCACAAGACATCTACAACAACTGGAAAGGACAGAAACAGATGCCTTACAGAGACCTCAAGATTCTAAAAAAACTCCAGCTTTACTCTGTCACATATCGCCTACTCAGAGGCGATCTCTGCCTAACATGCAAAGCTATGTAAAACCCAGAGCTGTTGGACATGCTCCACATAAAAAAATCCCAATCCCTCCAAGCTACATGGTCTAGGGACCTAAACCTTGTCACCACAATAAACAGAACATGCTGGAAGGATAGATTCCTGTCTCAGAGACTTCCCATACTCTGGAACAAACTGCCCGTCTATATCAAACAAAGCTCCTCATTAGCACTCTTCAAGAAAAATCTTGATGATTAGATGGGAGATAGGAAATTTACCCCGGGGATCACTTCTGTGGGTCTGCTTGACAGGGGCACAGGAAAATAATTTTCTTGGGTGGCAAAAGCCAGGGTACCGTTTGGTTAGGTTTATATAGGCCCTAGGGCCAATAGTCTAGTACCTACCTATGAACCTATGAACCTATGAACAAAGTACCACCTTTGCACTGTAAGACCAAATTATGTTACCTATACACACAAACTGCCAATGCATGCAATCAGCACTTTCTAAAGTGTTGTTTTTCTCCCCATAGTCCATGAAAATATTGTAGAGAATAGGCAGAAACACAGGATGAGAAGAGAGCACTGAAGAGAAAACCTGGGGAGCATATGTGTTTCATACTTTAAGGTTTAAAGGTAATGATCTGCCAAGGTTGTATAAATACAGTTTAATACGGTGTAGATTTTTAAACTTTACTGACCTTTGTGACAACTGGTTACTGTTAGCATCCCTACATCCACACAGACAATGGCCGTATGACTATTGGATACTGTTAGTGTCCAAACATGCACAAAGATACTGGCAGTATGCTACTGGATGCTGTTACCATCCCTACATGTACATAGACACTGGCAGTATGACTACTGGATGCTGTTAGCATCCCTACATGTACACACAGTCAAGTAGTATGACTACTGGATACTGTTAGTGTCCAAATATGCACAAAGATTCTGGCTGTATGCTACTGGATGCTGTTACCATCTCTACATGTACACAGACACTGGCAGTATGACTAATGGATGCTGTTAGCATCCCTACATGCACACACAGTCAAGCAGTATGACTACAGGATGCTGTTAGTGGTCCTACATGCACTCAGACACTGGCAGGATGACTACTGGATGCTGGTAGCATCCCTACATGCACAAGACATTATCAGTATTACTAATGGTTGCTGTTATTGTCTCTACATGCACACATACACTAGCACCATTACTACTGGATACAATTGGTATTCCTACATGCACACAGACACTAGAAGTACAACTACTGGATGATGTTAGTGTCCCTACATGCACAACGACATTAGCAGTATGACTTGATGCTGTTAGTGTCACTAGCAGTATGGCACCTTACTGAGTCACTTTCCAGAAGTTGGTAGAGTGCCTCCAATGCCCTATTCTTTGCTATTGCAACTTCTTTCTTAGCTTCTTTGTTAACCAACCAGTAGTCCTTCCTAGCCTGGTCAGTCTTTTCTATCTCTCATTTATTCCTGCACCCCTTTCTTTGATGACTTTCTGGACTTCTGCATTCCATCACCAGCTTTCCTTATGTACCTTATTTCCATACCTGGCTCGGCCACATATCTTTTCTGTAGTCCTAACACATACTGTTTTTAGGTGCAGCCACTCCTCTTCAACTCCACCTATTTCCTCCTCTTCTTGAGGTGCTAGAGCCTTGAGTAATTCCTTGAACTGCTGTACTTTCTCTCCAGACAACTTCCAGGTCTTTAGCCTGGTCTCTGTTGATCTTAGAGCCTTCACTGACCACTGCTTGCAGCTGATTGTGGCAACTAATGGTTTATGCTGTGGGCCGACTGTTTCACTGGGGATGACTTTGCAATCATGGATTCTACCTCAGTCCTTTTTCCTTACCAGGAGGAAGTCCACCTGAGTTGCATGTTGGCTACTCTTGTATGTGATCTTGTGACTGTCTCTCTTTCTGAACCATGTGTTGGCTACAGTTTATTATTGTTTATTCGAATGGAAAAACATTTTCTGTTCAAATAAATGAATGGTAATACTGAAAGTAAAAAAAAAACTACCTTTCACAATGTTGAACCAAATGCTCGATGCATTTGACTCAATATTGTTGTCAAAACCACCACGTGATAGCCATACAGGAGCTGATGTAAATCAAACTCCTATATAGCTATCACATTTTTGCAGGGGGGCAAGGCCCCCTGTGCCACCTACCCTACTTATATATTCTAACTCCGATATCGCACTACAGTTGGGATGTGGATGAATTTCCACTCCCCACTGTACCGCGATCTCCGTGCTGTCACTTTCCACTTATCTGAATGCAGTTGTGCATTCGCATAAGTGGAGTCAACTATCTGGTGTAAAACTGTTTGTGCATTTGACATTCTGTTTTTTGGCACATTGCAGCCGATAGAATGTTGTTCACACAAACAATAGTAAACCGTTGGCTACTATCAAGCCATTTGCCAGAGAGAAGTCTAGAATGTCTTCTCCTTCTTTATTCCTGTTTGCCCACCCATGTGGATTCAGGCAGTCCTTATTTCCTGTTCTGTCTGTCCCGATATGTGCATTCAAGTCACGTATTATCAACACCAATTCATGTTGTCCTGCTTTATCTAGTAGGTCCTGCAACTGCAGTCTGAATGCATTCTTTTCCTATCACAACCCAGCTGTGGAGCATATGCTGATATTATGAATACTGCCCTTTCATTACACTGGAGTCAGATTACCACGAGTCTGTCATTAATTCTGATGATATCCCTCACTGCCTTCTGAAACCTCTCTCTCACCAAAATTCTTACACCATTTCTAGCATGTGTCCCACCTGAGTAGTACAGTCTGGATCCCAAGCCAAGTGGCTTTGCTGCACTGCCCTTTCATCTCATCTTTTGGATACATACGATGTCCAGCCTCCTCCATATAATCATGTCATCCATTTCCAAATGCATCCTGTCAGTGATCCTATATTAAGCATAGCAATTCTCAGTTCATGTTTGGCAAGTTGGATTGTTTTACATCCAGCTTTTGCTCAACAGAGCTATCCCGGGTAACCCAGGCTGGGCAACTAGACACTGGCTAGCCAGAAGTTTATTGGCCCAGGGCTGCTGGGCTTTATGGAAGGCACACACTGGCCAAAAAGGTGCCTGGCGTGGGTGAGAGTAGGCCGGGTCCTCAACCCACTTATCACCGGTAACTAATAATGCCCATTTTTGGCTACATTAGTCAACATGACCGAATCACCTAGAGCCATATTTTAAACCATCAAGTGGCTAGCCCTACTATGCCATGCAGTCTGTGATCTGTGTTCTTCTATCTTGAGGATACTGTGCACCACAGTAGATGCCCAAAGCGGTTGGTCTGTACAACTCTTCCCCCTGAAGGGCACCATGTAGAGTCTGTGCTGCTGCCCACAACTCCGTTCATTAGTGAGTTTGAGATGGACACACTCAGCATGTTTTTTGGACATAGGACGAACCCCACAGAGACACAGGGAGAACATGCAAACTCCAAAGAGGTATTGGTCGGAGATAAGGATCAGACCTTTACCTTGTGCATGGGAGGAAATTATCTTAACCAATAAGCCACATGTCTCAGATAGACACAAACTGTAATAGTATTAATAGTGGATGCTGTTAGGGTCCCCACATGTACACAGAAAAAAAAGCTGTATGACTACTGGATTCTGTTAGTTGCCCTACATGTACTCAGACACTAGCAGTATGACTAATGGAAGCTGTTAGTGCCCTGCATGCACATAGACACTAGCAGTATGACTACTGGATGCTGTTAGTGTCCCTACATGTATAAAGGTAATAGCAGTGTGACTACTGGATGCTTCTAGCTTCCCTACATGCACATAAATATTAACAGTATGACTCCTGGATGCTGTTAGCATCCCTACATGTACACAGGCAGTAACAGTATTACTAGTGGATGCTGCTAGGGTCCCCACATGCACACAGACACTGGCAGTGTGACTACTGGATGCTGTTAGTGGCCCTACATGCACTCAGACACAAGCAGTATGACTATTGGATACTGTTACATCCCTACATGAACACAAACAGTAGCAGGCTGACTACTTGATGCTGTTAGTGTCCCTACATGCACACAAAGAATATCAGTATGACTATTGGATGCTGTTAATGTCTCTACATGCACACACCCACTAGCAGTATGACTAATGGATGCTGTTAGTCTCTATACATGCACACAGACACTAGCAGTATGACTTGATGCTGTTAGCATCCCTACATGCACACAGCCTCTAACAGTATTACTAATGGATGCTGTTAGTCTCCGTACATGCACACAGACACTAGCAGTATGGCTGGATGCTGTTACCGTCCCTATATGCAAACCAACAGTAGCAGTATGACTTCTGGGTGCTGTTAGTGTACCTACATGCACAAAGACAGCAGCAGTATGATTAGTGGATGCTGTTAGTTTCCATACACGCACTCAGACACCAGCAGTATGACTACTTGATGCTGTAATTGTTTCTACTTGACCGCAGACACTAGCAGTATTACAACTGAAAGCTGTTAGTCTCCTTACATGCACACAGAGACTAGCAGTATGACTACTGGATGCTGTTAGTATCACTACATGTGCACAGACACTAGCAATATGACTACTGGATGCAGCTAGTGTCTCTACATGCACACAGACACTAGCAGTATGGCTAATGGATGGTGTTATTCTCCCTACATGCACACAGACAATAGCGGTATGACTAATGGATGCTGTTAGCGTCTGTACATGCACACAGACACTAGCTGTGTGACTACTGGATGCTTATAGTGTCCCTACATGCACACAGACAAAAGAAGTATGACTACTGGATCTTATTAGCATCCCTATATGCACTCAGACACTAGATGTATGATTATTGGATGCTGTTAACATCCCTACATGCACTAAGGCACTAGCATTATGGCTTGATACCTTTAGCGTCCTTACATGCACACAGATACTAGCAGTATGACTAGGGGATGCTGTTACCATCCCAAAATACACAAGGACACTAGCAGTATGACTAATGGACACTATCAGTGTCCCTACATACATACACTGGCAGTATAATTATTGGATACTGTTAGTGTCCCAACATGCACACAGACACTGGCAGTTTGATTAGTGGATGCTGCTACTGTCTCAATCTGCATAGAGACACTAGCAGTATGACAACTGGAATCTATTAGTGTACCTACATGCACACAGACATTATCAGTATGAATTGATGCTGTTAGCATCCCTACATGCACACAGACACTAGCAGTATGACTAATAGATGCTGTTAGTGGCCCGACATGCACACAGACACCAGCAGTATGACCACTAGATGCTGTTGACATCTCTACATGCACACAAACATTAGCAGTACAACTACTGGATGCTGTCAGTATCCCTACATGTACAAAAACTCTAGAAGTGCAACTACTGGATGTCTTTAGCTTTCCTACATGCACTCAGACATTAGCAGTATGACTTGATGCTGTTAGCATCCCTACATAGACACAAACAGTAATAGTACTAATAGTGGATGTTGTTAAGGTTCCTACATGTACACAGAAAAAGCTGTATGGCTACTTGATTCTGTTAGTTTCCCTATATGCACACGGAGACTAGCAGTATGACTAGTGGATGCTGCTATTGTACCCAGAAGCACACAGACAATAGCAGTTTGATTTATGGATGCTGTTAATGTCCCTATATGCACATAGACACTAACAGTATGCCTACTGGATGCTGTTAATGTCCCCACATGCACAGAGAAACTAGTAGTATGACTAATGGATGCTGGTAGCCTCCATACATGCAAACAGACAATAGCAGTATGACTACTGGGTGCTGTTAGTGTACCTACATTCACATATACTCTAGCAGTATGACTACTGGATGCTGTTAGTGTCCCTACATGCACAGAGACACTAGCAGCATGATTTCTGGATGCTGTTCATTTCTCTACATGCGCACTGACACTATCAGCATGATTTTTGAATCCTGTTAATGTCCCTACAGGCACTCAGACACCAGCAGTATGACTACTGGATGCTGTTATTGTCTCTACTTGCAAGCAGACACTAGCAGTATGATGACCAGATGCTTTTAGAATCCCTACATGCACACAGACACTAGCAGTATGTCTACCGGATGGTGTTAGTTTCCCTACATGCACGCAGACACTAGCAGTATAACTACCGAACACTGTTAGTGTCATCACATGCATACAGACAGTAGCAGTATAATTACAGGATGCTATTGGTGGCCGTACATGCACACAGACACGAGCAGTATGACTACTGGATGCAGCTAGTGTCACTACATGCACATAGACACTAGCAGTATGACTAATGAATGCTGTTAGTCTCCCTACATGCACACAGACACTAGCATTATAACTTGATTTTGTTAGCATCCCAACATAGACACAAACAGTGATAGTATTAATAGTGGATGCTATTAGGGTCCCCACATGTACACAGAAAAAAAGCTGTCTGACTACTGGATTCTGTTTGTTTTCCTACATGCACACAGAAACTAGCAGTATAACTACTGGATGCTGTTAGCATCCCTACATGTGCACAGGCAGTAACAGTATTACTAGTGGATGCTGCTAGGTTCCCCATATGCACACAAAAACTAGCAGTGTGTCTACTGGATACTGTTAGCATTCCTACATGAACACAGACACTAGCAGGCTGACTATTGGATGCTGTTAGTGTCTCTACAGTACACACAGAAGGACACTAGCAGTATGACTATTGGACACTGTTAGTCACCCTACATGCCCACAGACACAAGCAGTAATACTACTGGAGGCTGTAAGTGTCCCTAAATGCACACAGACACTAGCAGTATGACTACCTGATGGTAGTGACCCTACATGTACACAGACACTAGCAGTATGACGACTGGATGCTGTTAGTGTCCCTACATGCACACATACACTAGCAGTATGACTAGTGGATGATGCTATTGTCCCCACAAGCACACAGACAAAAGCAGTTTGACTTATGGATCCTGTTAATGTCCCTATAAGCACACATACACTAACAGTATGATGACTGGATACTGATAGTGTCCCTACATGCACACCGACACTGGCAGTATTTCTACTGGATGCTGTTTGCTTTTGTAAAAGCACATAGACACTATCAGTGAGACCATTAGATGCTGTTTATTTCCCTAAATGCACTCAGACACTATCAGTATGACTAGTGGATGCTGTCAGCATACCTACATGCACCCAGACAGTAGCAGTATGAATACTGGATGCTGCTAGCATCCCTGTATTCACACAGATACTAGCAGTATGACTTGATGCTGTTAGCCACCATACGTGTACAAAGACACTAGCAGTATGACTATTGGATGCTTTTAGCATCCCTACATGCACACAGACACTAGCAGTGCTACTAATGGATGGTGTTATTGTCCCTACATGCACATAGACACTAGGAGTATGACTAATGGATGCTGTTAGTCTCCCTACATGCACACAGACACCAACAGTATGGATGGATGCTGTTAGTGTCCCTACATGACTACTGGATGCTGTAATTTTCTCTACTTGAATGCAGACACTACCAGTATGACTAGTGGATGCTGGTAATGTCCCTATATTCATGCAGACACTAGCAGTATGACTACCAGATGCTGTTAGTTTCCATGCATGCACACAGACACTAGCAGTATGACTAATGGATGCTGTTAGTGTCCCTACATGTAGAAAGACACTAGAAGTGTGACTACTGGATGCTTTTAGCTTCCCTACATGCACATAGACATTAGCAGTATGACTCCTGGATGCTGTTAGTTTCCCTACATGCACACAGGCAGTAACAGTATTACTAGTGGATGCTGCTAGGCTCCTGACATGCACACAGACACTAGCAGTGAAACTACTGGATGCTGATAGTGTTCCTAAACACACACAGACACTAGCAGTATGACTACTGGATGCTGTTAGCATCCCTACATGAATACAAACACTAGCAGTATGAACACTGGATGATGTTAACATCCATACATGCACACAGACACTAGAAGTATGACTACCGAATGCTGTTAGTGTCAGTACAGTACATACACAAGGACACTAGCAGTATGACTATTGGACACTCTTAGTCTCCCTACATGCACACAGACACTAGCAGTATGACTACCCGATGATATTAGTGTCCCTACATGCACACATACACTATCAATATGACTAGTGGATGCTGCTATGATTCCACCAGCACACAGACAATAGCAGTTTAATTTATTGATGTTGTTAATGTCCCTATATGCACAGAAACACTAACAGTATGACTACTGGATACTGTTAGTGTCCCTACATGCATACAGACACTGGCAGTATGTCTACTGGATGCTGTTCCTTTTTCTACATTTGCACCAACACCAGCAGTATGACTTCTGGGTGCTGTTAGTGTCCCTACATGCACTCAGACACCAGCAGTATGATTACTGGATGCTGTTATTGTCTCTACACACATGCAGACACTAGCAGTATGACTAATGGATGCTGTTAATGTCCCTACATGCACTCAGACACCAGCAGTATGACTACCGGATAGTATTATCGTCCCTCTATGCACTCAGACACAAGCAGTATGATTATTGGATCCTGTTAGCATCCCTACATGAACACGGACACTAGCAGGCTGAATATTGGATGCCGTTAGTGTCCCTACATGCACACAGAGAACTGCACTATGTCTGGATGCTGTTAGCATCCCTATTTGCAAACAGGCAGTAGCAGCATGATTACTGGATGCTGCTAACATCCCTACATGCACACAGACACTAGCAGCATGACTTCTCGATGCTGTAAGTGTCACTACATGCACTCAGACACTAGCAGTATGTCTACTGGATGCTGTTATTTTCTTTACTTGCACTCAGCGATGAGCAGTATGACTATCAGATGGTGTTAGTGTCCCTATATGCATACAGACACTTGCAGTATGACTACCAGATGCTGTTAGTGTCCCAACATGCATGCAGACACTAGCAGTATGACCACCGGATGCTGTTAGTGTCACTACATGCACATATGCACTATCAGTATGATTACTCTATGCTTTTTGTGCCCGTACATGCACACAGACACTACAAGTATGACAACTGGATGCAGCTAGTGTCTCTACATGCATATAGACTCTAGCAGTATGACTAATGGATGGTGTTATTCTCCCTACATGCACATAGACACTAGCAGTATAGCCTGATGCTGTTCGCATTCCTACATGCACACAGACCATAGCGGTATGACTAATGGATGCTGTTAGTGTCTGTACATGCACTCAGAGACTAGCTGTGTGACTACTGGATGCTGATAGTGTCACACACTGACACTAGATGTGTAATTACTGGATGCTGATAGTGTCCCTACATGCACACAGGCACTGGCAATAGGACTATTCCTTGTTGTTAGCATCCCTACATGCACGTAGATACTAGCAGTATGACTAGAGGATGCTGTTACAGTCTCTACATTTGCAAGGACACTAGCAGTATGAATAATGGACACTATCAGTGTCCCTACATGCACAAATACACTGGCAGTATAACTATTGGATACTGACAGTATCCCAACATGCACACAGACACTGCCATTTTGATTAGTGGATGCTGTTAATGTCCATACCTGCACAAAGACACTAGCAGCATCACTACTGGATGCTGTTAGTGTACCTACATGCACACAGACATTAGCAGTATGACTTGATGCTTCTAGTGCCCCTACATGCACAGAGACACTAGCAGTATGACTACTGGAAGCTTTTAGTGTCCACACATGCACACAGACACTAGCAGTATGACTTGATGCTGTTAGAATCCCTACATACACAGAAACAGTAATAGTATTTATAGTGGATGCTGTTAGGTTCCCCACATGTACACAGAAAAAAAAGATGCATGACTAATGAATTATGTTAGATTCTCTACATGCACGGTATGATTACTCAATGCTTTTGGTGCCCATACATACACACATACATTAGCGGTATGACTACTGGATGAAGCTCGTGTCTCTACATGCACACAAGCACTATCAGTATGACTAATGGATGGTGTTATTCTCCCCACATGCACACAGACACTAGCAGTATAGCTGGATGCTGTTCACATCCCTACATGCACACAGACAATAGCTGTATGACTAATGGATGCTGTTAGTGTCTGTACATGCACACAGAGACTAGTGTGACTACTGGATGCTGATAGTGTCACACACAGATACTAGCTGTGTGACTACTGGATGCTGATTGCATCCCTACATGGACACAGACACTGGCAGTATGACTATTCCTTATTGTTGGCATCCCTACATGCATGTAGATACTAGCAGTATGACTAGTGGATGCTGTTACCATTCCTACATGCACAAGGATACTAGCAGTATGAGTAATGGATTCTATCAGTGTCCCTTCATGCACACATACACTGGCAGTATAACTACTGGATAGTATTAGAGTCCCGACATGCACACAGACAATGGCAGTTTAATTAGTGGATGCTATTAGTGTCTCTACCTGCACACAGACACTAACAGTATGACTTCTGGATGCTGTTAGCATTCCTACATGCACACAGACTCTAACAGTATTACTAATGGATGCTGTCAGCATCCCACATGCCCACAGACACTAGCAATATGATTACTGGATGATGTTAGTGTGCATACATGCAAACTTACACTAACAGCTTGACTTCTGGATGCTGTTTGTTTCTCTACATGTGCACCGATACTACCAGCATGACTTCTGGATGCTGTTAGTGTCCCTACATGCACATAGACACTAGCAGTATGACTACTGGATACTGTTATTGTTTCTACTTGCATGCAGACACTATCAGTATGACTAACGGATGCTGATAGTGTTCCTACATGCACACAGACTCTAGCAGTATGACTACCAAATGCTTTTAGTGTCCTTACATGCCCTCAAACACTAGCAGTATGACTACTGGATGGTATTAGCGTCCCTCTATGCACTCAGACATAAGCAGTATGATTATTGGATACTGTTAGCATCCCTACATGAACACAGACACTAGCAGGCTGAATATTGGATGCTGTTAGTGTCCTACATGCACACAGAGAATTGCAGTATGCCTGGATGCTGTTGCCATGCCTATATGCAAACAAACAGTAGCAGTATGACTACTGGGTGCTGTTAGCATCCCTACATGCACACAGACACTAGCAGCATGACTTCTGGATGATGTTTGTTTCTCTACATGTGCACCAACACAAGCAGCATGACTTCTGGATGCTATTAGTGTCACTACATGTACTCAGACGCTAGCAGTATGTCTACTGGCTGCTGTTATTGCCTTTACTTGCACTCAGACATGAGCAGTATGACTAGCGGATGGTGTTAGTGTCCCTACATGCACACAGACACTTGCAGTATGACTACCAGATGCTGTTATATCCTTGCATGCATGCCGACACTAGCAGTATAACTACTAGATACTGTTAGTATCACTATATGCACACGGACACTATCAGTATGATTACTCGATGCTCTTGGTGCCCGTACATGTACACCAGCACTAGCAGTATGACTACTGGATGAAGCTAGTGTCACTGCATGCACACAGACACTAGCAGTATGACTAATGGATGATGCTATTCTCCCTGCATGCACAAAGACACTAGCAGTATAGCTGGATGCTGTTCACATCCCTACATGCACACAGACAATAGTGGTATGACTAATTGATTCTGTTAGAGTCTGTACAAGCACACAAAGGGTAGCTGTGTGACTACTGGATGCTGACAGTGTGCCTACATACACACAAACACTATCAGTATGACTATTCCCTGTTGTTAGCATCCCTAAATGCACACAGATACTAGCAGTATGACAAGGAGATGCTGTTACCGTCCCTACATGCACAAAGACACTAGCAGTATGACTAATGGATGCTATCACTGTCCCTACATGCACACATACACTGGTGGTATAACTATTGGATACTGTTAGAGTCCCGACATGTACACAGACACTAGCAGTTTGATTTGTGGATGCTATTAGTGTCCCTACCTGCACACAAACAATAGCAGTATGACTACTGGATGCTGTTAGCATTCCTACATGCACACAGACTCAACAATATTACTAATGGATGCTGTCAGCATCCCCACATGCACACAGATACTAGCAATATGACAAATGGATGATGTTAGTGTGCATACATGCACACGTACACTAGCAGCTTGACTTCTGGATGCTGTTTGTGTCTCTACATGTGCAGCAATACTAGCAGCATCACTACTGGATACTGACATTGTTTCTACTTGCACACAGACACTAGCAGTATGACTACCGGATGCTGTTAGTGTCCCTACATGCATGCAGACACATGCAGTATGACTACCAGACACTGTTAGTGTCACTAAATGTACACAGACTGTAGCAGTATTATTACTGGATGTTATTGGTGGCCGTACATGCACACAGACACTTGCAGTATGACTACTGGATGGAGCTAGTGTCTCTATATTCACACAGACAGTAGCAGTATGACTGATGGATGCTGTTAGTCTCCCTACAAGCACAAAGACACTAGCAGTATGGCTGGATGCTGTTAGCATCCCTACATGCACAGAGACACTAGCAGTATGACTACTTGATGCAGTTTGCATCACTACATGCACACAGACAATAACAGTATGACTATTGAAAGCTGTTAGCATCTGTACATGCACACATACACTAGCTGTGTGACTACTGGATACTGATAGTGTCACTACATGTACACAGACACAAGAAGTATGACTACTGCGTATGACTATGGAATGCTGTAAACTTCCCTACATGCACTAAGACATTAGCATTATGGCTTGATGCTGTTTGCATCCCTACAGGCACACAGACACTGGCAGTATGACTATTTCTTGTTGTTAGCTTCCCTACATGCACACAGATACTAGCAGAATGACTACTGGATGCTACTACTATCTCTTCATGCACAAGGACACTAGCAGTATGACTAATGGACACTATCAGTGTCCCTACATGCACACATACACTGGCAGTGTAACTATCAGATATTGTTAGCATCCTGACATGCACACAGACACTGCACATTTGATTAGTGGTTGCTGTTATGTCCCTACATACACCCAGACATTAGCAATATGACTTGATGCTGTTAGCATCCCTACATGCACACAGCCACTAGCAGTATGATTAATGGATACTGTTACTGTGCCGACATGAATACAGACACTAGCAGTATGACTTCTGGATACAATTACTGTTCCTACATGCACACATACACTAGCAGTATGACTTAATCCTTTTAATGTCCTTATCTGAAACTAGTAAAAAAGCGGACCACACACGATAAGAGGACTGGGACACAGATTTAATGTTCCACAATAAAAACCACAGGTACACGTAAGCGCTTTCATCATCCAGTAGTCATATTGCTAGTATCTGTGTGCATGTGGGGATGCTGACAGCATCCATTAGTAATACTGTTGAGTCTGTGTGCATGTAGTAATACTAACAACATCAAGTAGTCATACTGCTATTGTCTGTGTGCAGGTAGAGACACTAATAGCATCCACAAATCAAACTGTTAGTGTTCCTGTGCATGTCGGAACTCTAAGAGTACCCAGTAGTTAGACCGCCAGTGTATGTGTGCATGTAGGGACAGTGTTAGCATCCATTAGTCATACTGCTAGTGTCTTTGTGCATGTAAGGATGGTAACAGCATCCAGTAGTCATAGTGCAATGTTTTTGTACATGTAGGGGCACAAATAGCAACAGGTAGTCCTACTGCTTGTGTCTGTGTACATGTAGGGGAAATAATTTCATCAGGTAGTCATACTGCTAGTGTATGTGTGCATTTAGGGATACTAACATCATCCAGTAGAATTACTGCTAGTGTCTGTGTGCATATAGGGAGACTAACAGTGTCCAAACGTAATACTGCTAGTGTCCTTATGTATGTAGTCTAGGGACACTAGCAGCATCCGCTAGTCATACTGCTAGTGTCTTTCTGCATATATGGATGTTAACAGCATCTGGTAGTCATACTGAAATTGTCTGTGTGCATGTAGAGCCACTAACAGCATCCAGAAGTCATACTGCTAGTGTCTGTGTGCATGTAAGGAAACTAAGAGAATCCACTAGTCATACTGCTGGTGTCTATGTGCAGGTAGCTATACTAACAGCACCCATTAGTCATACTGCTACTGTATGTTTGCATATAGGGAGCTAACAGCATCCTGCTATACTGCTAGAGTCTCTTTGTGTTTAGGGAGACTAACAGAATCCAGTAGTCATACTGAATGTATCTGTCTACATGTAGAGACACTAACAGCATCCAGTAGTTATACTGCTATACTCTGTGTGCATGTAGGGACACTAACAGCATCCAATAGACATACTGCTTGTGTGTGAGTGCATATAGTGGGCACTAATACCACCCAGTAGTCATACTGCTAGTATCTGTGTACATGTGGGGACCCTAACAGCATCCACTAGTAATACTGTTGCTGTTTCTTTGCATGTATGGACTCTACCTGCATCCAGTTGTCATACTGCTAGTGTCTGTGTTCATGTAGGGATGCTAACAGCATCCAGTAGCCATACTGCTTGTGTCTGAGTGCATAAAAGGATGCTAATACTATGCAGTAGTCATACTGCTATTGTCTGTGTGCATGTAGGGACACTAACAGAATCCAGTAGTCATACTGCTAGTGTCTGTGTGCATGTGGGGACCCCAGCAGCATCCACTAATAATACTGTTGTTGTTTCTGTGCATGTATAGACTTGAACAGCATCCATGAGTCATACTGCTAGTGTCTGTGTGCATTTAGGGACACCAAGAGTGTCCAATAGTCATACTGCTCATGTCCTTGTGGATGTACTGTATGGACACTAACAGCATCCAGTAGTCATACTGCTAGTGTCTGTGTGCATATATGGATGTAAACAGCATCCAGTAGTTATACTGAAAGTGTCTGTGTGCAGGTAAAGACATTAGCAGCATCCAGTGGTCATACTGCTAGTGTCTGTGTATATGTAGAGATGCTAACAGAATCCAGTAGTCATACTGCTTATGTCTGTGTGCATGTAGGGATACTAATAGTAAGCCTGTTTGAGTATGTATGTGTTCATGTAGGGACGCTTGCAGTATCCACTAGCTATACTGCTAGTGTTTGTGTGCATGTAGGGACACTAAGAGCATCCAGCAGTCAGTCTGCTAGTGTCTGTTTGCATATGGAGACCTTAACAGCATCCACTAGTCATACTGTTACTGCCTGTGTGCATGTAGGGATGCTAACAGCATCCAGTAGTCATACTGCTAGTGTCTATGTGAATGTAGGGACACCAACAGCTTCCATTGTCATACTTCTAGTGTATGTGCCTGTAGAGAATCTAACATAATTCAGTAGTCATACAGCTTTTTTTCTGTGTACATGTGGGGACCCTAACAGCATCCACTATTAATACTATTACTGTTTCTGTGTATGTAGGGTACTGCATCAAGTCATACTGCTAATGTCTGAGTGCACGTAGGGAAGCTAAAAGCATCCAGTTGTTACACTGCTAGTGTCTGTGTGCATGTGGGGACCCAAACAGCATCCACTAGTAATACTGTTACTGTTTGTGCGCATGTAGGTACGCTAACAGCATCCAGGAGTCATGCTGCTAGAGTCTGTGCGCAGGTAAGGATGCTAAAAGCATCCAGTAGTCACAGTGCTTGTGTCTGTTTGCATGATGGGATAATAACAGCGTCCATTAGTCATACTGCTAGTGTCTGTGTGCAGATAAGGACATTAGAACACACCAAACGAAGAACAAACTGAAACTAGTAAAAAAGCGGACCACACACGATAAGAGGACTGGGACACAGATTTAATGTTCCACAATAAAAACCACAGGTACACGTAAGCGCTTTCGGCAGATTAAAATAACCCGCCTTCTTCAGACAAGAGTTGGGTTCCACAGTTAGTATTTTATACACCATTATGTAAAAAATGAGACCAATCAGACTAAAGTGCATTAGTGCTTATTACAATAACCATGACAACCTTAAAAGGGTTACATCTCAGATAAAAATAGTAATAATAAACAATTGAATTGTATTTATTATATGATAAAATCGTCAATCAAACGTTGCTGCCTTGAATCAATGTTATAAATAAAAGCTAAAGTTTGTATTAACCTTCCACCTGAATTATTCTAAGAATATTTATTGCCTATAACTTAAGTTTTTGGTAATCTAAATTTAGTTGCATATTTAACAAACATAAGTAAGAATAATCTTAGCAACTAAATGATAAATCATTTATCTAGCCTTTTTGGGGGTTTAATTTCCTATGAAACAATTTGTTATAGTTTGTTTCAATTTTACACAACTATCCAATTCTGTTTTTTCAAAAAGAAAAAGCGATTATGAATTGTACACGATCCTGTTTAAAACATTTTTTAATATTTAACAAATATTTAACAAAAGCAGCTTGACTTCTGGATGCTGTTTGTTTCTCTACATGTGCAGTAATACTAGCAGCATCAATACTGGATACTGCTATTGTCTCTACTTGCACACAGACATTAGCAGTATGACTACCAGATGCTGTAAGTGTTCGTACATGCACACATACACAAGCAGTATGACTACTAGATGCTATTAGTGCCCTACATGCATGCAGACACATGCAGTATGACTACCAGACACTGTTAGTGTCACTAAATTCCCACAGACAGTAGCAGTATGATTACTGGATGTTATTGGTGGCCATACATGCACACAACTTGCAGTATGACTACAGGATGGAGCTAGTGTCTCTACATTCACACAGACAGTAGCAGTATGACTGATGGATGTTGTTAGTCTTGCTACAAGCACAAAGACACTAGCAGTATGGCTGGATGCTGTTAGCATCCCTACATGCACAGAGACACTAGCAGTATGACTACTTGATGCTGTTTGCATCACTACATGCACACAGACAATAGCAGTATGACCATTGAATGCTGTTAGCATCTGTACATGCACACATACACTAGCTGTGCGACTACTGGATGCTGATAGTGTCACTGCATGTACACAGACACAAAAAGTATGACTACTGCACATTATTAATATCCCTACATGCACTCAGACACTAGCTGTATGACTACTGAATGCTGTAAACTTCCCTACATGCACTAAGCCATTAGCATTATGGCTTGATGCTGTTTGCATCCCTATAGGCACACAGACACTGGCAGTATGACTATTATTTGTTGTTAGCTTCCCTACATGCACACAGATACTAGTAGAATGACTACTGGATGCTTTTACTATCTCTTCATGCACAAGGACACTAGCAGTATGACTAATGGACACTATCAGTGTCCCTACATGCACACATACACTGGCAGTATAACTAATGGATACTGTTAGCATCCCGACATGCACGCAGACACTTCGCATTTGATTAGTGGTTGCTGTTAGTGTCCCTACATACACCTAGACATTAGCAATATGACTTGATGCTGTTAGCATCCCTACATGCACACAGCCACTAGCAGTATGACTAATGGATACTGTTACTGTGCCGACATGAATACAGACACCAGCAGTATGACTTCTGGATACAATTACTGTTCCTACATGCACACATACACTAGCAGTATGACTTAATCCTTTTAACGTCCTTACCTGCACACAGACACTAGCAGTATGACTAATGTATACTGTTATTATCCCATCATGCAAACAGACACTAGCACTGTGACTACTGGATGCTTTTAGCATCCCTACCTATATACAGACACAAGCAGTATGACTCCTGGATGCTGATAGTGTACCTATATGTGCACAAACAGTAACAGTATTACTAGCGGATGCTGTTAGGGTCCCCACATGCACACAGACACTAGCAGTGTGACCACTGGATGCTTTTAGCTTCCCTACATGCACTCAGACATTAGAAGTATGACTTGATGCAGTACCCTACATACACAGAAACAGTAATAGTATTAATAGTGGATGCTGTTAGCGTCCCTACATGTACACAGAAAAAAAGCTGTATGACTGCTGAATTATGTTAGGTTCTCTACATGCACAGACACTAGCAGGATGACAATGGAAGCTGTTAGTGTCCCTACATTCACATAGACACTAGCAGTATGACTATTGGATGCTGTTAGCATCCCTACATGCACACAGGCTGTAACAGTATGACTAGTGGATGCTGTTAGGGTCTCCACATGCAAACAGACACTAGCAGTCTGACTGCTGGATGCTCTTAGTGTCCCTGCATGCACACAGACACTAGAAGTATGACTAGTGGATACTGCAAGCGTCCCTACATGAACACATACATACTCAAACAGGCTGACTATTGGATGCTATTAGAGTCCCTACATGCACACATAGAATAGCAGTATGACTACTGGATTCTGTTAGCATCTCTACATATACACAGACACTAGCAGTATGACCACTGGATGCTGTTAACATCTTTACCTGCACACAGACACTTTCAGTATAACTACTGGATGCTGTTAATGTCCATATACACACACAGACACTAGCAGTATGACTACTGGATGCTGTTAGTTTCCATACAGTACATCCACAAGGACATGAGCAGTATGACTATTGGACACTCTTGGAGCCCCTAAATGCATACAGATATTAGCAGTATGCCTACCTGATGCTATTAGTGGCCCCACATGCACACAGACACTAGCAGTATGACTATTGGATGCTGTTAGTGTGCCAACACGCACATAGACACTCACAGTGTGACTACTGGAGGCTTTTAGCATCCATACATGCACACAGACACTAGCAGTATGACTCCTGGATGTTGTTAGAGTCCATACATGCACAGAAACAGCAACAGTATTACTAGTGCATGCTATTAGGGTCCCCACATGCACTCAGACAATTTCAGTATGACTACTTAATAGCATTAGCATACTTTTATGCCCTCAGACACAAGCAGTATGACTACTGGATGCTGTTAGCATCCCTACATGAACACAAACACTTGTAGTATGATTACTGGATGCAGGTAAAGTCCATACATGCACAAAAACAGCAACAGTATTACTAGTGGATGCTGTTAGGGTCCCCACATTCACACAGAAACTAGCAGAATGACTACTGGATGGTATTAGTGCCCACTATATGCACTCACACACAAGCAGTATGTCTATTGGATGCTGTTAGTGTCTCTACATGCACACAGACACATTCAGTACGACTACTGGATTCTGTTAGTCTCCTTACACACACAGAGACACTAGCAGTATAGCTGGATGCTGTTAGCACCCTATATGCAAACATACAGTAGCAGTATGTCTAATGAGTGCTGTTAGTGTAGCTACCTGCACATAGACACCAGCAGTATGACTAGTGGATTCTCTTAGTTTCCCTACATGCACACAGACACTAGCAGTATGACTTCCGGGTGCTGTTAGTGTCCCTACATGCACAAAGAGTATAGCAGTATAACTACTGCATGTTGCTAGTGTCTCTACATGCACACAGACACATTCAGTATGACTACTGGATTCTGTTAGTCTACCTACACACACAGAGACTCTAGCAGTATAGCTGGATGCTGTTAGCACCCTATATGCAAACATACAGTAGCAGTATGACTAATGGGTGCTGTTAGTGTAGCTACCTGCATATAGACACCAGCAGTATGACTACTGGATTCTCTTAGTTTCCCTACATGCACACAGACACTAGCACTATGACTTCTGGATGCTGTTAGTGGCTCTACATGCATACAGATGCTAGGAGTTTGACTAATAGATGCTGTTAGCATCCCTACATGCACACAGACAATTTCAGTATGACTACCAGATGCTGTTAGCATCCATATATGCAGAAAGACACTAGCAGTATGGCTAGTGGAAGCTGTTAGTGTCCCTAGACTACATACAGAAGGACACTAGCAGTATTACTATTGGACACTTTTAGTCTCCCTACATGTACACAGACACAAGCAGTAGGACTACCTGCTGCTATTTGTGCCCCTACATGTACAAAGATATTGTACTATGACTACTGGATGCTGTCAGTGTCCCTACATGCACCCAGACACTATACGTATTACTAGTGGAAGGTGTTAGCATTCCTATATGTACTCAGACACTAACACTATGACTATTGGATGCTGTCAGAATCCTTACATGCACTCAGATATTTGCAGTATGACTATTGGATGCTGTTAACATCCCTTCATGCACACAGATGCTAGCAGTATGAATATTGGATGCTGCTAGCGTCCTTGTATTCACAGAGGCACTAGTAGTATGACTTGATGCTGTTAGCATCCCTATATGTGCACAGACACTAGCAGTGTGACTACCGGATGCAGTTAATGTCCCTATATGCATACAGACAATAGCAGCATGAATTCTGGATGATGTTAATGTCCCTACATGCACTAAGACACCAACAGTATGACTACTGGATGCTGTTAGTGTCCCTACATGCATGCAGTCACTAGCAGTATGATTACCCAATGCTGTTAGTGTCCTTACATGCACACAGACGCTAGCAGAATGACTACCGGATGCTGTTAGTGCCGTTACATGCATAAAGACATTAGCAGTATGCCTACTGGATGGCATATGCATCTCTATATACACTCAGACAAAAGCAGTATAATTATTGGATACTGTTAGTGTCCTTACATGAACACAGATTCTAGCAGGCTGAATACTGGATGTTGTTAGTGACTCTACATGCACACAGACACTAGCAGGATGTCTACCAGATGTTGTTAGTGTCCTTACATGCATTCAGACACTAGTATTATGACTACTGGATGGTATTAGCATCCCTCTATGCACTCAGACACAAGAAGTATGATTATTGAATACTGTTAGCATCCCTACATGAACACAGACACTAGCAGGCTGAATATTGGAGGCTGTTAGTGTCCCTACATGCATACAGAGAATTGTAGTATGCCTGGATGCTGTTACCATCCTTATATGCAAACAAACAGTAGCAGTATGACTACTGGGTGCTGTTAGCATCCTTACATGCACACTGACACTAGCAGCATGACTTCTGGATGCTGTTAGTGTCACTACATGTACTCTGACACTAGCAGATGGTGTTAGTGTCCCTACATGCACACAGACACTTGAAGTATGACTACCAGATGCTGTCAGTGTCCCTACATGCATGCAGACACTAGCAGCATGACTACCGGATGCTGTTAGTGTCACTAAATGCACACAGACATTATCAGTATGATTAATCTATGCTTTTGGTGCCTGTACATGCACACAGACACTAGCAGAATGACTACTGGATGCAGCTAGTGCATCTTCATGCACACAGACACTAGCAGTGTGACTAATGGATGGTGTTATTCTCTTCCATGCACACAGACACTAGCAGTATAGCTGGATGCTATCCACACCCCTACATGCACACAGACAATAGTGGTATGACTAATTGATTCTGTTAGCATCTGTAAATGCACACAGAGGCTAGCTGTATGACTACTGGATGCTAATAGTGTCCCTACTTGCACACAGACAATGGCAGTATGACTATTCCTTGTTGTTAGTGCCCCTACATGCATGCAGATACTAGCAGTATAAGTAGGGGATGCTGTTACCATCCTACATGCACAAGGACACTAACAGTATGACGAATGGATGCTATCAGTGTCCCTAAATGCACACATACACTGGCAGCATAACTATGGATACTCTTAGCATCCCAAAATACACACAGACACTGTCAGTTTTATTAGTGGATGCTGCTACTGTCCCTACCTGCACACAGACAATAGCAATATGACTGCTGGATGCTGTTAGCATTCCTACATGCACACAGACTCTAACCGTATTACTAATGGATGCTGTTGGTGTCCCCATATGCACACAAGACACTAGCAATATGACTACTGAATGATGTTAGTGTGCCTACATGCACATGTACACTTGCAGTTTGACTTCTTGATGCCATTTGTTTCTCTACATGCACTCTGACACTAGCAGCATGACTTCTGGATGCTGTTAGGGTCCCTACATGCACACAGACACTAACAGTATGACTACCGGATGCTGTTAGTGTCCCTACATACATGCAGACACTTGCATTATGACTACAAGACACCATTAGTGTCACTACATGCACACAGACAGAAGCAGTACGATTACTGGATGGTACTCGTGCCCGTATATGCACACAGACACTTGCAGTATGACTACTGAATGGAGCTAGTGTCTCTACATGAATACAGACAGTAGCAGGATGACTGATGGATGCTGTTAGTCTCCTTACATGCACAAAGACACTAGCAGTATGGCTGGATTCTGTTCGTATCGCTACATTCACATAGACAATAGCGGTATGACTATTGAATGCTGTTAGCGTCTGCACATGCACACAGATACTAGCTGTGCAACTACTGGATGCTGATAGTGTCCCTACATGTACACAGAGACAAGAAGAATGACTAGTGGACATTATAAGCATCCCTATATGCTGTCATCCACTAGCTGCATGACTACTGGATGCTGTTAACTTCCCTACATGCACAAAGATATTAACATTATGGCTTGATGCTGTTTGCCTCCCTACAGGCACACAGACACTGGAAGTATGACTATTCCTTGTTGTTAGCATTCCTACATGCACATATATATTAGCAGAATGACTAGTGGATGCTTTTACCATCTCTACATGCACAAGGACACTAGCAGTATGACTAATAGATGCTATCAGTGTCCCTACATGCACACATACACTGGCAGCATAACAATTGGATACTATTAGTATTCTGACATGCACACAGACACTGGCAGTTTGATTAGTGGTTGCTGTTAGTGTCCCTACATGCTCACAGACATTAGCATTATGACTTGATGCATTTAGCATCCCTACATGCACACAACTACTAGTAGTATAACTAATGGATGCTGTTAGTGTGCCAACATGAATACAGACACTAGCAGTATGACTTGTGGATACAATTACTGTTCCTACATACACACAGAAACTTGCAGTATGACTTAATCCTTTCAATGGCCTTACATGCACATAGCCACTAGCAGTATTAATAATGGATGCTGTTATTGTCCCAACACACAGACACGAGCAGTGTGACTGCTGGATGCTTTTAACATCCATACCTGCACACAGACACAGGAAGCATGACTTTTGGATGCTGTTAAAGTACCTACATGCACACAAACAGTAACAGTGTTATTAGTGGATGCTGTTAGGGTCCCCACATGCACACAGACACTAGCAGTATGACTACTGGATGCTGTTAGTGTCCCTATATGCACACAGACAATAGAAGCATGAGTTCTGGATGATGTTAATGTCCCTACATGCACTCAGACACCAGCAGTATGACTACTGGATGCTGTTAGTGTCCCTACATGCACTCAGTCACTAGCAGTATGATTACCCAATGCTGTTAGTGTTCTTACATGCACACAGACACTAGCAGAATGACTACCGGATGCTGTTAGTGTCGTTACATGCATAAAGACATTAGCAGTATGACTACTGGATGGAATATGCATCCCTATATACACTCAGACACAAGCAGTATGATTATTGGATACTGTTAGTGTCCCTACATGAACACAGATACTAGCAGGCTGAATACATGCACACAGAGTATAGCAGTATAACTACTGGATGCTGTTAGTGTCTATACATGCACACAGACACATTCAGTATGACTACTGGATTCTGTTAGTCTCCCTACATACAGAGAGATGCTAGCAGTATAGCTGGATGCTGTTAGCATCCTATATGCAAATGTACAGTAGCAGTATGACTAATGGGTGCTGTTAGTGTAGCTACCTGCACATAGACACCATCAGTATGAGTAGTGGATTCTCTTAATTTCCCTACATGCACACAGACACTAGCAGTATGACTTCCGGATGCTGTTAGTGGCTCTACATGCACACATATGCTAGGAGTATGACTAATAGATGCTGTTAGCATCCCTACATGCACACAGACACTAGCAGTATGACCCCTGGATGCTATTAATGTCTCTACATGCACACAGACAATTTCAGTATGACTACCAGATGCTGTTAACATCCATATAGCGACATGAGCAGTGTGACTGCTGGATGCTTTTAGCATCCATACCTGCACACAGACACAGGTAGCGTGACTCCTGGATGCTGTTAGAGTACCTACATGCAAACAAACAGTAACAGTGTTATTAGTGGATGATGTTAGAGTCCCCACATGCACACAGAGACTAGCAGTATGACTACTGGATGCTGTTAGTGTCCCTACATGTACAAAGACACTAGCAGTGAGACTACTCGATGCTTTTAGCTTCCCTACATGCACTCAGGCATTAGCAGTATGACTTGATGCTGTTAGAATCCCTGCATATAGAGAAACAGTAATAGTATTAATAGTGGATGCTGTTAGGGTCCTCACATGCACACAGAAAAAAAATCTGCATGACCTGGATTATGTTAGATTCTCTACATGCACACAGACATTAGCAGTATGTCAATAGAAGCTGTTAGTGTCCCTACATTCACACAGACACTAGAATTATGACTATTGGATGCTGTTAGCATCTCTACATGCACATAGGCAGTAACAGTATCACTAGTGGATACTGTTAGGGTCCTCACATGCAAACAGGCACTAGCAGTGTGAGTACTGGATGCTGTTATTGTTCTTAAATGCACACAGACACTAGCAGTATGACTACTGGATGGTATTGGCATCTCAACATGAACACAGACTCAACAGGCTGACTATTGGATGCTATTAGTGTCCCTACATGCACACAGACAATAGCAGTATGACTACTGGATGCTGTTATCTTCCATACATGCACAAATACACTTGCAGTATGACCACTGCATGCTGTTAACATCTCTACCTGTACAGAGACACTTTCAGTATAATGAGTGGATGCTGTTATCATCCATATATGCACAAAGACACTAGCAGTATGACTACTGGATGCTGTTAGTGTCCCTACAGTACATACACAAGGACACCAGCAGTATGACTATTGGACACTGTTGGTGTCCCTAAATGCATACAGAAACTAGCAGTAGGACTACCTGATGCTATTAGTCCCCCTACATGCACATAGACACTAGTAGTATGACTAACGGATACTGTTAGTGCCCCAACATGCACACAGACAATAGCAGTCTGACTTCTGGATATAATTAGAGTCCCTAGATGCACACAGACACAAGCAGTATGACTACTGGATGCAGTTAGTGTCCCAACATGCACACAGGCATTCACAGTGTTACTGGATAATTTTAGCATCCCTATCTGCACACAGACACTAGCGTATGACTCTGGGATGCTGTTAGAGTCCATACATGCACAGAAACAGCAATTACTAGTGGATGCTGTTAGGGTCCCCACATGCACACAGATAATAGCAGTATGACTAATGGATTCTGTTAGTGTCCCTAAATGCACACAGACACCAGCAGAGTGACTACTGCATGGTAGTAGCGTCCCTTTATGCACTCAGACACAAGTAGTATGACTACTGGATACTGTTAGCATCCCTACATGAACACAGACACTAGCAGTATGACTATCGGATGCTGTTAGTGTCCCTACATGCACACAGACACTAGGAGTATGACTACTGCATGTTGTTAGTGTCCCTACATGTACGCAGACACTAGCAGTATGACCAATAGATGCTGCTGACATCTGTACATGCACACAGACATTAGCAGTATGATTAATGGATGCTGTTAGTGTATGTACATGCCCTCAGACATTAGCAGTATGACTTGATGCTGTTAGCGTCCCTACATACACATAGAAAATAATAGTATTAATAGTGGATGCTGTTAGGATCTCCACATGTGCACAGACAAAAGCTGTATGACTGCTGGATTCTATTAGTGCCCCTACATGCACACAGACACTAGCAGTATGACTACTGGAAGCTGTTACTGGCCCCACATGCACACAGACACTAGGTGTATGACCACTGGATGATTTTAGCTTCCATACATGCACATAGACATTAGCAGTATGATTTCCTTATGCTGTTAGCATCCCTACATGCACACAGGCAAAAACAGTATTACTAATGGAAGCTTTTAGGGTCCCCACATGCACACAGGCTTTAGCTGTGTGACTACTGGATGCTGTTAGAGTCCCTACATGCACATAGACACTAGCAGTATGACTACTGGATGGTATTAGTGTCCGAATATATACTCAGACAAAAGCAGTATGTATATTGGATAATGTTGCATTCCTACATGAGCACAGACACTAGCAGCCTGACTATTGGATGCTGTTAGTGTCTCAGTATGTACACAGAGAATAACAGAATGACTAATGGATGCTGTTAGCATCCCTAAATGCTGTTAACATCCATACACACATACAGCCCCTAGTAGTATGACTATTGGATGCTGTTAGTGTCCCTACAGTACATGCACAAGGACACTAGCAGTATGATTATTGGACACTTTTAGTCTCCCTACATGCACACAGACAATAGCAGTATGACTAATGGAAGCTGTTAGTGTCCCTACATGCACACAGACACTAGCAGTATGACTACTGGATGCTGTTAGTATCCCTACCTGCACAAAGACACTTGTTGTGTGACCACTGGATGTGTTTAGCTTCCCTACATGCACACAGATGCAGGCAGTATGACTACTGGATGGTATTAGCGGTCTGTTATACACTCAGACAAAAGCAGTATGACTTTTGGATACTGTTGCATTCCTACAAGATCACAGACATTAGCAATCTGACTATTGGATGCTGTTAGTGTGCTAATATGCACACAGAGAATAGCAGTATGACTAATGGATGCTGTTAGCATCCTACATGCTGTTAACAGCCATACACGTACACAGCCACTAGTAGTATGGCTAGTGGATGCTATTAGTGTCTCTACAGTACCTGCACAAGTACACTAGCAGTATGACTATTGGACACTGTTAGTCTCCCTACATGCACCCAGACACTAGTAGAATGGCTACTAGATGATGTCAGTGTCCGTAAATGCATGTCAACATTAACAGTATGACTACTGGATGCTTTTAGCATCCGTACATGCACACACACTCTAGAAGTTTGACTACTGGATGCTGTTCATGTTCCTGTTAGCATCCCTAAATTCTGTTAACATCCATGCACGCACACAGCTACTAGTAGTATGACTACTGGATGCTATTAGTGTCCCTGCAGCACATGTACAAGGGCACTAGCAGTATGACTATTGGACACTGTTATTCTCCCTACATGCACACAGACACTAGCAGTAATACTAATGAATGCTGTTAGTGCCCCAACATGCAAAGAGACACTCTCAGTATGACTAGCAGATACTGTTAGTGTCCGTACATGCATACAGAGACTAGCAGCATGACTACTGGATGCACCTAGTGTCTCTACATGCACACAGACCCTAGCAGTATGGCTGCTGGATGCTATTAGTATACTTACATGGACACAGACATGAGCAGGATAACTACTTGATGCTGTTAACATCCCTACATTCACTAGGACATCATCAGTATGACTATTGGATTCTGTAATTATCCCTACATGCATGAAGACCCTTGCAGGTGACTACTGGATGCTGTTAGTGTCCCTACATGCACTCAAACACGAGCAGTGTGACTTGATGCTGTTAGCATCCCTACATGCACACAGACACTAGTAGCATGACTACTAGAAAATGTCAGTGTCCCTAAATGCATGTCGACATTAACAGTATGACTACTGGATGCTTTTAGCATCCATACATGCACACACACACTAGCAGTTTGACTACTGGATGCTGTTAATGTCCCTACATGCACTCAGAGTCTAGCAGTAAGACTACTTGATGCTGCTAGCATTCATAAATATACACAGACACTAGCAGTATGACTAATGGGTGCTATTGGTATCCCTACATGCACATAGGCACTAGAAGTACGACTAGTGGGTGATGTTTGAGTCCCTCCATGCACACAGACACTAGAAGTCTGACTACTAGATGCTATTAGTGTCCCTACATCCACACAGACAATATAAGTATGACTATTGGATGCTGTAAGTGACCCTACATGCACACAGACACTGGCAGTATAACCAATGGAATATGTTAGCATCCCAATATGCACACAGACACTAGCAGTATGACTACTGTATGCTGTTAGTATCCCTACATGCACACATACAGTAGCAGTGTGACTACTAGATGCTTTTAACATCCCTGCATACACACAGACACTGGTATTATGACTAATGGTTATATTTGTGTCACTATATGCACACAGATACTAGCAGTATGACTACTGGATGCTGTTAGTGTTCTACATGCACACAGGCACAAGCAACTTGACTAATGGATGGTGTCAGCATTCCTACATGCACACAGGCACTAGCTGTATGATTACTGGAGGGTATTTGCATCCATATATGCACTCAGACACAAGCAATATGACTACTGGATGCTGTTAGCATCCATACATGCACATAGACACTAGCAAAACGACCTGATGGTGTTAGTATCCCCACATGCATACAGAAATTAGTTTTATGACTACTGGATTCTGTTAGTGTGCCTACATAGACACAGACACTAGCAGTATGACTATTAAATGCTGATAGCATCCTTACATGTACACAGACACTAGCAGAATGACTACTGAATGCTGTTAGCATCAGTACATGCACACAGACAGAAGCAGTATGACTACCAGATGCTATTAGTGCCCTTACATGTACACAGACACAAGCAGTATGACTACTGGTTGCTGTTGATGTCCTTACATGCACACAGATACAATCATTATGACTACTGGATGCAGCTAGTGTCTCTACATGCACACAGACCCTAATAGTATGACAAATGGATGCTCTTAGTATCCTTTCATGGACACAGACACTAGTAGTATGACTATTCAATGCTGTTAACGTCCCTACATGCACTAGGACATGGGCAGTATGACTAGTGGACTCTGTAATTGTCCCTAAATGCATAAAAACACAAGCAGGTGACTATTGGATACTGTTAGTGTCCCTACATGCACTCAGACACAAGCAGTGTGACATGATGCTGCTAGCATACCTACATTCACAAAGACACTAGTCGTATGACTACTAGATCATGTTATTGTCACTACGTGCACACATATATTAATAGTATGACTACTGGATGCTTTTAGCATCTGTACATGCACACAGACACTAGCGGTTTGACTACTCAATGCTGTTGATGTACCTCCATGCACTCAGAGACTAGCAGTAGGACCATTGGATACTGTTAGTGTCCCAACATGCACACAGACACTAGCAGTATGACTACTGGATGCTGTTAGCATCCCTACATGCACAAGGACACTAGCAGTATGACTACTGGATGCTATTAGTGTCCCTACATGCACACAGACACTAGCAGTATGAGTACTGGATGCTGTCAGTATCACTACATGCACACATACACTTGTAGTATGACTATTGGATGTTGTTAGTGTCCCTACATGCAGACAGACATTAGCCGTATGACTACTGGATGTTATTAATGTCCCTGCATGCACACAGACACTAGCAGTATGAGTACTGGATGATGTTAGTGTCCCTACACGCACAAAGACACTCACAGCATGACTATTGGATGCTGTTAGTGTCCCTACATGCACAAAGAGAGTGGCAGGATAACCACTGGAAGTCGTTAGTGTCTCAACATGCACACAGACACTAGCAGTATGAATACTGTATGCTGTTAGTATCCCTACATGCACACAGACAGTAGCATTATGACTACTGGATGTTTTTAACATCCCTATGTGCACACAGACACTGGCATTATGACTAATGGATGCTGTTAGTGTCCCTCCATTCACACAGTCACTAGCAGTATGACTACTGGATGCTGTTAGAGTCCCTACATGCACACATATACTAGCAGTATGACTACTGGATGGTATTAGCTTCCATATATGCACTCAGACACAAGCAGTATGACTATTGGATGCTGATAACATCCGTCATGTGCACAGACTCTAGCAGTATTACTATTGGCTGCTGTTAGTGTCCCTGCATGCAGACAGGCACTGGCAGTATTACTACTGGTTGCTTTTAATGTCCATACATGCACCTAGTGTCCCTACATTCACACAGACTTTAGCAGTATGGCTACTGGATGCTGTTAGTGTCCCTACCTGCAAGCATTCACTAGCAGTTAGCATCAATACATGCACACAGACACTAGCGATATGACTAGTGAATGCTTTCTGTGACCCTACATGGACACAGATAGTGGCAGGATTAATATTGGATGCTGTTAGTGTCCCTACATGCACAAAAACACTATTAGTATGACTTAATGCTGTTAGTATCCCTAGTTGCACAAAGACACTGGCAGTATGACTACTGGATGCTGTTAGCATCCATACATGAACAAAGACACTAGCAGTATGGCTACTGGATGCTGTTAGTGTCCCTACATGCACACAGACACTAGCAGTATGACCACTATATGCTGCTGACATCTCTACATGCACACAAACATTAGCAGTATGACTAATGGATGCTGTTAGTATAACTACATGTCCTCAGTCATTAGCAGTATGACTTGATGCTTTTAGCATCCCTACAGACACACAGACAGTAATTGTATTAAACGTGGAAGCTGTTAGGATCCCCACATGTACACAGACCAAAGCTGTGTGACTGCTGGATTCTATTAGTGTCCCTACAAGCACACAGACTCTTGCAGTATGACTAATGAAAGCTGTTAGTGACCCTACATGCACACAGACACTAGCAGTATGACTACTGGATTCTGTTAGCATCTCTACATATACACAGACACTAGCAGTATGACCACTGGATGCTGCTAATGTCTCTACCTGCACACAGACACTTTCAGTATAACTACTGGATGCTGTTTATGTCCATATATGCACACAGACACTAGCAGAATGACTACTGGATGCTGTTAGTGTCCATACAGTACATCCACAAGGACATGAGCAGTATGACTATTGGACACTCTTGGTGTCCCTAAATGCACACAGACACTAGCAGTATGACTCCTGGATGCTGTTCGAGTCTATATATGAACAGAAACAGCGACAGTATTATTAGTGGATGCTGCTAGGGTCCCCACATGCACACAGCCACTAGCAGTATGACTACTGGATTCTGTTAGTGTTCCGACATGCACACAGACAATAGCAGTATGACTACTGCATAGTATTAGCATCATTTTATGCAATCAGACACAAGCAGTATGGCTACTGGATGCTGTTAGCATCCCTACATGAACACAGACAGTAGCAGTATGACTACTGGATGCAGGTAGAGTCCATACATGAACAGAAACAGCAACAGTATTACTAGTGGATGCTGTTAGGGTCCCCATATGTACACAGATACTAGCAGTATGACTACTGGGTGGTATTAGTGCCCACTATATGCACTGACACACAAGCAGTATGTCTATTGGATGCTGTTAGTGTCTCTACATGCACACAGAGTATAGCAGTATAACTACTGGATGCTGTTACGTGTCTCTACATGTACACAGATACATTCAGTATGACTACGGGATTCTGTTAGTCTCCCTACACAAAAAAAACAGTAGTCACGAACAAACAGCTTTAATGAAGCTTTCGGGTCTACACCCTTCATCAGCACATAAAATCTACTTATACAAACAAATTCAGATAAGGACCCAAATTAATTATGCAAATTATTTAAAAGCACATCATACCTAAATTTGCAATTTGCATAATTAATTTGGGTCCTATTTTCAAATGTTCCTCTATTTAAATGTGGTTTGTATAAGCAGATTTTATGTGCTGATGAAGGTGTAGAGATACTACTTGACATTTTCTGATCTAGTGTATTTTCGTGGTAGTCTCCCTACACACACAGAGACTCTAGCAGTATAGCTGGATGCTGTTAGCACCCTATATGTAAACATACAGTAGCAGTATGACTAATGGGTGCTGTTAGTGTAGCTACCTGCACATAGACACCAGCAGTATGACTAGTGGATTCTCTTAGTTTCACTACATGCACACAGACACTAGCAGTATGACTTCTGGATGCTGTTAGTGGCTCTACATGCACACAGATGCTAGGAGTATAACTAATAGATGCTGTTAGCATTCCTATATGCACACAGACACTAGCAGTATGACCCCTGGATGCTATTAATGTCTCTACATGCACACAGACAATTTCAGTATGACTACCAGATGCTGTTAACATCCACATATGCAGAAAGACACTAGCAGTATGACTAGCGGATGCTGTTAGTGTCCCTAGACTACATACAGAAGGACACTAGCAGTATTACTATTGGACACTGTTAGTCTCCCTATATGCACACAGACACTAGCAGTAATACTACTGGATGATGTTAGCATCCCTAAATGCACACATACACTAGCAGTATGACTACCTGATGAAATTATTTCCCCTACATGTACACAGACACAAGCAGTAGGACTACCTGTTGCTATTTGTGCCCCTTCATGTACAAAGACATTGCACTATGACTACTGGATGCTGTTACCGTCCCTACATGCACAAAGACAACAGCAGTATGGCTAATGGATGCTATCACTGTCCCTACATGCACACATACACTGGCGGTATAACTACTGGATACTGTTAGAGTTCCGACATGCACACAGACACTAGCAGTTTGATTTGTGGATGCTATTAGTGTCTCTACCTGCACACAGACAATAGCAGTATGACTACTGGATGCTGTTAGTATTCCTACATGCACACAGACTCAACAGTATTACTAATGGATGCTGTCAGCATCCCCACATGCACACAGATACTAGCAATATGACTACTGGATGATGTTAGTGTGCATACATGCACACGTACACTAGCAGCTTGACTTCTGGATGCTGTTTGTTTCTCTACATGCGCAGCAATACTAGCAGCATCACTACTGGATACTGTTATTGTCTCTACTTGCACACAGACATTAGCAGTATGACTACCAGATGCTGTAAGTGTCCGTACATGCACACAGACATTAGCAGTATGACTACCAGATGCTGTTAGTGTCCCTACATGCATGCAGACACATGCAGTATGACTACCAGACACTGTTAGTGTCACTAAATTCCCACAGACAGTAGCAGTATGATTACTGGATGTTATTGGTGGCCGTACATGCACACAAACACTTGCAGTATGACTACAGGATGGAGCTAGTGTCTCTACATTCACACAGACAGTAGCAGTATGACTGATGTATGTTGTTAGTCTCGCTACAAGCACAAAGACACTAGCAGTATGGCTGGATGCTGTTAGCATCCCTACATGCACAGAGACACTAGCAGTATGACTACTTGATGCTGTTTGCATCACTACATGCAAACAGACAATAGCAGTATGACAACTGAATGCTGTTAGCATCTGTACATGCACACATACACTAGCTGTGCAACTACTGGATGCTGATAGTGTCACTGCATGTACACAGACACAAAAAGTATGACTACTGCACATTATTAATATCCCTACATGCACTCAGACACTAGCTGTATGACTACTGAATGCTGTAAACTTCCCTACATGCACTAAGGCATTAGCATTATGGCTTGATGCTGTTTGCATCCCTACAGGCACATAGACACTGGCAGTATGACTATTGTTTGTTGTTAGCTTCCCTACATGCACACAGATACTAGCAGAATGACTACTGGATGCTTTTACTATCTCTTTATGCACAAGGACACTAGCAGTATGACTAATGGACACTATCAGTGTCCCTACATGCACACATACACTGGCAGTATAACTAATGGATACTGTTAGCATCCCGACATGCACACAGACACTTCACATTTGATTAGTGGTTGCTGTTAGTGTCCCTACATACACCCAGACATTAGCAATATGACTTGATGCTGTTAGCATCCCTACATGCACACAGCCACTAGCAGTATGACTAATGGATACTGTTACTGTGCTGACATGAATACAGACAACAGCAGTATGACTTCTGGATACAATTACTGTTCCTACATGCACACATACACTAGCAGTATGACTTAATCCTTTTAACGTCCTTACCTGCACACAGACACTAGCAGTATGACTAATGGATACTGTTATTATCCCATCATGCAAACAGACACTAGCACTGTGACTACTGGATGCTTTTAGCATCCCTACCTAGACACAGACACAAGCAGTATGACTCCTGGATGCTGGTAGCGTACCTACATATGCACAAACAGTAACAGTATTACTAGTGGATGCTGTTAGGGTCCCCACATGCACACAGACACTAGCAGTGTGACCACTGGATGCTTTTAGCTTCCCTACATGCACTCAGACATTAGAAGTATGACTTGATGCAGTACCCTACATACACAGAAACAGTAATAGTATTAATAGTGGATGCTGTTAGCGTCCCTACATGCACACAGAAAAAAAGCTGTATGACTGCTGAATTATGTTAGATTCTCTACATGCACAGGCACTAGCAGGATGACAATGGAAGCTGTTAGTGTCCCTACATACACTAGCAGTATGACTACTGGATGCTGTTAGCATCCCTACATGCACACAGGCTGTAACAGTATGACTAGTGGATGCTGTTAGGGTCTCCACATGCAAACAGATACTAGCAGTCTGACTGCTGGATGCTCTTAGTGTCCCTGCATGCACACAGACACTAGCAGTATGACTAGTGGATACTGCAAGCATCTCTACATGAACACATACATACTCAAACAGGCTGACTATTGGATGCTATTAGTGTCCCTACATGCACACATAGAATAGCAGTATGACTACTGGATTCTGTTAGCATCTCTACATATACACAGACACTAGCAGTATGACCACTGGATGCTGTTAACATCTTTACCTGCACACAGACACTTTCAGGATAACTACTGGATGCTGTTAACGTCCATATATGCACACAGACACTAGCAGTATGACTACTGGATGCTGTTAGTGTCCATACAGTACATCCACAAGGACATGAGCAGTATGACTATTGGACACTCTTGGTGTCCCTAAATGCATACAGATATTAGCAGTATGCCTACCTGATGCTATTAGTGGCCCTCCATGCACACAGACACTAGCAGTATGACTATTGGATGCTGTTAGTGTCCCAACACGCACATAGACACTCACAGTGTGACTACTGGAGGCTTTTAGCATCCATACATGCACACAGACACTAGCAGTATGACTCCTGGATGTTGTTAGAGTCCATACATGCACAGAAACAGCAACAGTATTACTAGTGCATGCTGTTAGGGTCCCCACATGCACAAAGACAATAGCAGTATGACTACTTAATAGTATTAGCATACTTTTATGCCCTCAGACACAAGCAGTATGACTACTGGATGCTGTTAGCATCCCTACATGAACACAGACACTTGTAGTATGATTACTGGATGCAGGTAGAGTCCATACATGCACAGAAACAGCAACAGTATTACTAGTGGATGCTGTTAGGGTCCCCACATTCACACAGAAACTAGCAGTATGACTACTGATGGTATTAGTGCCCACTATATGCACTCACACACAAGCAGTATGTCTATTGGATGCTGTTAGTGTCCCTACATGCACACAGAGTATAGCAGTATAACTACTGGATGCTGTTAGTGTCTCTACATGCACACAGACACATTCAGTATGACTACTGGATTCTGTTAGTCTCCCTACACACACAGAGACTCTAGCAGTATAGCTGGATGCTGTTAGCACCCTATATGCAAACATACAGTAGCAGTATGACTAATGGGTGCTGTTAGTGTAGCTACCTGCACATAGACACCAGCAGTATGACTAGTGGATTCTCTTAGTTTCCCTACATGCACACAGACACTAGCAGTATGACTTCCGGGTGCTGTTAGTGGCTCTACATGCACACAGATGCTAGGAGTATGACTAGTAGATGCTGTTAGCATCCCTACATGCACACAGACACTAGCAGTATGACCCCTGGATGCTATTAATGTCTCTATATGCACACAGACAATTTCAGTATGACTACCAGATGCTGTTAGCATCCATATATGCAGAAAGACACTAGCAGTATGACTAGTGGAAGCTGTTAGTGTCCCTAGACTACATACAGAAGGACACTAGCAGTATTACTTTTGGACACTGTTAGTCTCCCCGCATGCACACAGACACTAGCATTAATACCACTGGATGCTGTTAGCATCCCTAAATGCACAAATACACTAGCAATATCACTACTTGAAGATATTATTTCCCCTACATGTACACAGACACAAGCAGTAGGACTACCTGCAGCTATTTGTGCTCCTACATGTGCAAAGACATTGCACTATGACTACTGGATGCTGTCAGTGTCCCTACATGCACCCAGACACTATACGTATTACTAGTGGAAGGTGTTAGCATTCCTATATGTACTCAGACACTAACACTATGACTATTGGATGCTGTCAGAATCCCAACATGCACTCAGATATTTGCAGTATGACTATTGGATGCTGTTAGCATCCCTTCATGCACACAGATACTAGCAGTATGAATACTGGATGCTGCTAGCGTCCTTGTATTCACAGAGGCACTAGTAGTATGACTTGATACTGTTAGCATCCCTATATGTGCACAGATACTAGCAGTGTGACTACTGGATGCAGTTAGTGTCCCTATATGCACACAGACAATAGCAGCATGAATTCTGAATGATGTTAATATCCCTACATGCACGCAGTCACTAGCAGTATGATTACCCAATGCTGTTGGTGTCCTTACATGCACATAGACACTAGCAGAATGACTACCGGATGCTGTTAGTGTCTTTACATGCATAAAGACATTAGCAGTATGCCTACTGGATGGCATATGCATCCCTATATACACTCAGATAAAAGCAGTATAATTATCGGATACTGTTAGTGTCCCTACATGCACACAGAGAATTGTAGTATGCCTGGATGCTGTTACCATGCTTATTTGCAAACAAACAGTAGCAGTATGACTACTGGGTGCTGTTAGCATCCCTACATGCACACTGACACTAGCTGCATGACTTCTGGATGCTGTTAGTGTCACTACATGCACTCTAACACTAGCAAATGGTGTTAGTGTCCCTACATGCACACATACACTTGAAGTATGACTACCAGATGCTGTCAGTGTCCCTACATGCATGCAGACACTAGCAGCATGACTACCGGATGCTGTTAGTGTCACTAAATGCACACAGACATTATCAGTATGATTACTCGATGCTTTTGGTGCCTGTACATGCACACAGACACTAGCAGAATGACTACTGGATGCAGCTAGTGCCTCTTCATGCACACAGACACTAGCAGTGTGACTAACGGATGATGTTATTCTCCCAGCATGCACACAGACACTAGCAGTATAGCTGGATGCTGTCCACATCCCTACATGCACACAGACAATAGTGGTATGACTAATTGATTGTGTTAGTGTCTGTAAATGCACACAGAAACTAGCTGTATGACAACTGGATGCTGATAGTGTCCCTACTTGCACACAGACAATGGCAGTATGACTATTCCTTGTTGTTAATGCCCCTACATGCATGCATATACTAGCAGTATAAGTAGGGGATGCTGTTACCATTCTACATGCACAAGGACACTAGCAGTATGACTAATGGATGCTATCAGTGTCACTAAATGCACACATACACTGGCAGCATAACTACTGGATACTGTTAGCATCCCAACATACACACAGACACTGTCAGTTTAATTAGTGGATGCTGCTACTGTCCCTACCTGCACACAGACAATAGCAGTATGACTACTGGATGCTGTTAGCATTCCTACATGCACACAGACTCTAACAGTATTACTAATGGATGCTGTTAGTGTCCCCATATGCACACAAGACACTAGCAATATGACTACTGGATGATGTTAGTGTGCCTACATGCACATGTACACTTGCAGTTTGACTTCTTGATGCCATTTGTTTCTCTACATGCACTCCGACACTAGCAGCATGACTTCTGGATGCTGTTAGGGTCCCTACATGCACACAGATACTAACAGTATGACTACTGGATGCTGTTAGTGTCCCTACATGCATGCAGCCACTTGCATTATGACTACCAGACACCATTAGTGTCACTGCATGCATACAGACAGTAGCAGTATGATTACTGGATGGTTTGGTGCCCGTACATGCACACAGACACTTGCAGTATGACTACTGGATGGAGCTAGTGTCTCTACATGAATACAGACAGTAGCAGGATGACTGATGGATGCTGTTAGTCTCCTTACATGCACAAAGACACTAGCAGTATGGCTGGATGCTGTTTGCATCGCTACATTCACATAGACAATAGCGGTATGACTATTGAATGCTGTTAGCATCTGCACATGCACACAGACACTAGCTGTGCAACTACTGGATGCTGATAGTGTCCCTACATGTACACAGACACAAGAAGAATGACTAGTGGACGTTATAAGCACCCCTATATGCTGTCATCCACTAGCTGCATGACTACTGGATGCTGTTAACTTCATTACATGCACAAATATATTAACATTATGGCTTGATGCTGTTTGCATCCCTACAGGCACACAGACACTGGAAGTATGACTATTCCTTGTTGTTAACTTTCCTACATGCACACATATATTAGCAGAATGACTAGTGGATGCTTTTACCATCTCTACATGCACAAGGACACTAGCAGTATGACTAATAGATGATATCAGTGTCCCTACATGCACACATACACTGGCGGTATAACAAATGGATACTATTAGCATTCCGACATGCACACAGACACTGGCAGTTTGATTAGTGGTTGTTGTTAGTGTCCCTACATGCACATAGACATTCGCATTATGACTTGATGCAGTTAGCATCCCTACATGCACACAACTACTAGTAGTATAACTAATGGATGCTGTTAGTGTGCCAACATGAATACAGACACTAGCTGTATGACTTGTGGATACAATTACTGTTCCTACATACACACAGAAACTAGCAGTATGACTTAATCCTTTTAACGGCCTTACATGCACATAGACACTAGCAGTATTAATAATGGATGCTGTTATTGTCCCAACACACAAACAGACACGAGCAGTGTGACTGCTGGATGCTTTTAACATCCATACCTGCACACAGACACAGGTAGCGTGACTCCTGGATGGTGTTAGAGTACCTACATGCACACAAACAGTAACAGTGTTATTAGTGGATGGTGTTAGGGTCCCCACATGCACACAGACACTAGCAGTATGACTACTGGATGCTGTTAGTGTCCCTACATGCACTCAGTCACTAGCGGTATGATTACCCAATGCTGTTAGTGTTCTTACATGCACACAGACACTATCAGAATGACTACCAGATGCTGTTAGTGTTGTTACATGCATAAAGACATTAGCAGTATGACTACTGGATGGAATATGCATCCCTATATACACTCAGACACAAGCAGTATGATTATTGGATACTATTAGTGTCCCTACATGAACACAGATACTAGCAGGCTGAATACATGCACACAGAGTATAGCAGTATAACTACTGGATGCTGTTAGTGTCTTTACATGCACACAGACACACTCAGTATGACTACTGGATTCTGTTAGTCTCCCTACACACACAGAGATGCTAGCAGTATAGCTGGATGCTGTTAGCACCCTATATGCAAACATACAGTAGCAGTATGACTAATGGGTGCTGTTAGTGTAGCTACCTGCACATAGACACCAGCAGTATGAGTAGTGGATTCTCTTAATTTCCCTACATGCACACAGACACTAGCAGTATGACTTATGGATGCTGTTAGTGGCTCTACATGCACACAGATGCTAGGAGTATGACTAATAGATGCTGTTAGCATCCCTACATGCACACAGACACTAGCAGTATGACCCCTGGATGCTATTAATGTCTCTACATGCACACAGACAATTTCTGTATGACTACCAGATGCTGTTAACATCCATATATCTACATGAGCAGTGTGACTGCTGGATGCTTTTAGCATCCATACCTGCACACAGACACAGGTAGCTTGACTTCTGGATGATGTTAGAGTACCTACATGCACACAAACAGTACCTGTGTTATTAGTGGATGATGTTAGAGTCTCCACATGCACACAGACACTAGCAGTATGACTACTGGATGCTGTTAGTGTCCATACATGTACAAAGACACTAGCAGTGTGACTACTGGATGCTTTTAGCTTCCCTACATGCACTCAGTCATTAGCAGTATGACTTGATGCTGTTAGAATCCCTGCATATAGAGAAACAGTAATAGTATTAATAGTGGATGCTGTTAGGGTCCCCACATGCACACAGAAAAAAAAGCTGTATGACCTGGATTATGTTAGATTCTCTACATGCACACAGACATTAGCAGTATGTCAGTGGAAGCTGTTAGTGTCCCTACATTCACACAGACACTAGCATTATGACTACTGAATGCTGTTAGCATCTCTACATGCACATAGGCAGTAACAGTATCACTAGTGGATACTGTTAGGGTCCCCACATGCAAACAGGCACTAGCAGTGTGAGTACTGGATGCTGTTATTGCCCTTAAATGCACACGGACACTAGCAGTATGACTACTGGATGGTATTGGCATCTCAACATGAACACAGACTCAACAGGCTGACTATTGGATGCTATTAGTGTCCCTACATCCACACAGAGAATAGCAGTATGACTACTGGATGCTGTTAGCTTCCCTAAATGCACAAATACACTAGCAGTATGACCACTGCATGCTGTTAACATCTATACCTGTACAGAGACACTTTCAGTATAATGAGTGTATGCTGTTATCATCCATATATGCACACAGACACTAGCAGTATGACTACTGGATGCTGTTAGTGTCCCTACAGTACATACACAAGGACACCAGCAGTATGACTATTGGACACTGTTGGTGTCCCTAAATGCATACAGAAACTAGCAGTAGGAGTACCTGATGCTATTAGTCCCCCTACATGCACATAGACACTAGTAGTATGACTAACGGATACTGTTAGTGTCCCAACATGCACACAGACAATAGCAGTCTGACTTCTGGATATAATTAGTGTCCCTAGATGCACACAGACACAAGCAGTATGACTACTGGATGCAGTTAGTGTCCCAACATGCACACAGACTTTTGCAGTGTTACTGGATAATTTTAGCATCCCTATCTGCACACAGACACTAGCGTATGACTCTGGGATACTGTTAGAGTCCATACATGCACAGAAACTGTAATTACAAGTGGATGCTGTTAGGGTCCCCACATGCACACAGATAATAGCAGTATGACTAATGGATTCTGTTAGTGTCCCTAAATGCACACAGACACTAGCAGAGTGACTACTGCATGGTAGTAGCATCTCTTTATGCACTCAGACACAAGTAGTATGACTACTGGATACTGCTAGCATCCCTACATCAACACAGACACTAGCAGTATGACTATCGGATGCTGTTAGTGTCCCTACATGCACACAGACACTAGGAGTATGACTACTGCATGTTGTTAGTGTCCCTACATGTACGCAGACACTAGCAGTATGACCAACAGATGCTGCTGACATCTGTAAATGCACACAGACATTAGCAGTATGATTAATGGATGCTGTTAGTGTATGTACATGCCCTCAGACATTAGCAGTATGACTTGATGCTGTTAACGTCCCTACATACACATAAAAAATATTAGTATTAATAGTGGATGCTGTTAGGATCCCCACATGTGCACAGACAAAAGCTGTATGACTGCTGGATTCTATTAGTGTCCCTACATGCACACAGACACTAGCAGTATGACTAATGGAAGCTGTTAGTGGTCCCACATGCACACAGACACTAGCGGTATGACTACTGGATGCTGTTAGTGTCCCTACATGCACAAAGACACTAGGTGCGTGACAACTGGATGATGTTAGCTTCCCTACATGCACATAGACATTAGCAGTATGATTTCTGGATGCTGTTACCATCTCTACATGCACACAGGCAGAAACAGTATTACTAGTGGATACTTTTAGGGTCCCCACATGCACACAGGCACTAGCTGTGTGACTACTGGATGCTGTTAGAGTCCCTACATGCACATAGACACTTGCAGTATGACTACTGGATGGTATTAGTGTCCGAATATACACTCAGACAAAAGCAGTATGTATACTGGATAATGTTGCATTCCTACATGAGCACAGACACTAGCAGCCTGACTATTGGATGCTGTTAGTGTCTCAGTATGCACACAGAGAATAACAGAATGACTAATGGATGCTGTTAGCATCCCTACATGCTGTTAACATCCATACACGCACACAGCCACTAGTAGTATGACTATTGGATGCTGTTAGTGTCCCTACAGTACATGCACAAGGACACTAGCAGTATGACTATTGGACACTTTTAGTCTCCCTACATGCACACAGACAATAGCAGTATGACTAATGGAAGCTGTTAGTGTCCCTAAATGCACAAAGACACAAGCAGTATGACTACTGGATGTTGTTAGTATCCCTACCTGCACAAAGACACTTGTTGTGTGACCACTGGATGCTTTTAGCTTCCCTACATGCACATAGACATTAGCAGTTGACTCCTGGAAGCTGTTAGCATCCCTACATGCACACAGGCAGAAACAGTATTACTAGTGGATGCTTTTAGGGTCCCCACATGCACACAAATACTAGCAGTGTGACTACTGGATGCTGTTAGAGTCCCTACATGCACACAGACACTAGGAGTATGACTACTGGATGGTATTAGCGTTCTGTTATACACTCAGACAAAAGCAGTATGACTTTTGGATACTGTTGCATTCCTACAAGAACACAGACACTAGCAGTCTGACTACTGGATGCTGTTAGTGTCCTAATATGCACACAGAGAATAGCAGTATGACTGATGGATGCTGTTAGCATCCCTACATGCTGTTAACAGCCATACACGTACACAGCCACTAGTAGTATGGCTAGTGGATGCTATTAGTGTCTCTACAGTACATGCACAAGTACACTAGCAGTATGACTATTGGACACTGTTAGTCTCCCTACATGCACCCAGACACTAGTAGAATGACTACTAGATGATGTTAGCGTCCCTAAATGCATGTCGACATTAACAGTATGACTACTGGATGCTTTTAGCATCCGTACATGCAAACACACTAGAAGTTTGACTACTGGATGCTGTTCATGTTCCTACATGCACTCTCTAGACTAGCAGTAAGACTACTTGATGCTGCTAGCATCCATACATATACACAGACACTAGAAGTCTGACTACTGGATTCTATTAGCGTCCCTACATGCACACAGACAATAGAAGTATGACTATTGGATGCTGTTAGTGACCCTACGTGCACACATACATTGGCAGTGTAACCACTGGAAGTTGTTAGCATCCCAAGATGCACACAGACACTAGCAGTATGACTGCTTTATGCAGTTAGTATCCCTACATGCACACATACAGTAGCAGTGTGACTACTGGATGATTTTAATGTCCCTACATGCTCACAGACACTGGTATTATGACTAATGGTTATGTTAGTGTCACTATATGCACGCATATACTAGCAGTATGACTACTGGATGCTGTTAGTTTCCTACATGCACACAGGCACTAGCAGCTTGACTAATGGACGGTGTCAGCGTCCCTAGATGCACATAGACACTAGCAGTATGACTACTGGATGGTATTGGCATTCCTATATGCACTCAGGCACAAGCAATATTACTACTGGATGCAGTTAGTGTCCCAACACGTACACAGACACTCGCAGTGTGACTACTGGATTCTTTTAGCATCCCTACCTGCACAGAGACAGTAGCAGAATGACTCCTAGATGCTATTAGAGTCCACACATGCACAGAAACAGCAACAGTATTACTAGTGGATGTTGTTAGGGTCTCCACATGCACAGAGACACTAGCAGTATGATTACTGGATTCTGTTAGTGGCCCTACATGCACACAAACACTAGCAGAATGACTACTGCATGGTATTAGCAACCCTTTATGCACTCAGACACAAGCAGTATGACTACTGGATGCTGTTAGCATCCCTACATGAACACAAAAAATAGCAGTATGACTATCGGATAGTGTTAGTGTCTCTACATGCAAACAGACATTAGGAGTATGACTATTCGATGTTGTTAGTGTCCCTCCATGTGCACAGACACTAGCAGTATGACCACTAGATGCTGCTGATGTCTCTACATGCACACAGACATTATCAGTATGACTTCTGGAAGCTGTTAGCATCCCTATATGCACACAGTCAGAAACAGTATTACTAGTGAATGCTTTTAGGGTCCCAACATGCACATAGAGTGACTACTGGATGCTGTTAGGGTCCATACAAACACTAGCAGTATGACTGCTGGATGGTATTAGCAAGCAGTATGACTTTTGGATACTGTTGCGTTCTTACATGAACACAGACACTAGCAGCCTTACTATTGGATGCTGTTAGTGTCCCAGTTTGCACACAGAGAATAGCAGTATGACTATTGGATGCTGTTAGCATCCCTAAATTCTGTTAACATCCATACACGCACACAGCTACTAGTAGTATGACTACTGGATGCTATTAGTGTCCCTGCAGCACATGTACAAGGGCACTAGCAGTATGACTATTGGACACTGTTAGTCTCCCTACATGCACACAGACACTAGCAGTAATACTAATGAATGCTGTTAGTGTCCCAACATGCAAACAGACACTCTCAGTATGACTACCAGATACTGTTAGTGTCCCTACATGCACACAGAGACTAGCAGCATGACTACTGGATGCAGCTAGTGTCTCTACATGCACACAGACCCTAGCAGTATGGTTACTGGATGCTGTTAGTATACTTACATGGACACAGACATGAGCAGGATAACTACTTGATGCTGTTAGCATCCCTACATTCACTAGGACATTGTCAGTATGACTACTGGATTCTGTAATTGTCCCTACATGCATGAAGACACTTGCAGGTGACTACTGGATGCTGTTAGTGTCCCTACATGCACTCAAACATGAGCAGTGTGACTTGATGCTGTTAGCATCCCTACATGCACACAGACACTAGTAGCATGACTACTAGATAATGTCAGTGTCCCTAAATGCATGTCGATATTAACAGTATGACTACTGGATGCTTTTAGCATCCATACATGCACACACACACTAGCAGTTTGACTACTGGATGCTGTTAATGTCCCTACATGCACTCAGAGTCTAGCAGTAAGACTACTTGATGTTCCTGGCATCCCTAAATATACACAGACACTAGCAGTATGACTACTGGGTGCTATTGGTACCCCTACATGCACACAGGCACTAGAAGTACGACTAGTGGGTGATGTTTGAGTCCCTCCATGCACACAGACACTAGAAGTCTGACTACTAGATGCTATTAGTGTCCCTACATGCACACAGACAATATAAGTATGACTATTGGATGCTGTAAGTGACCCAACATGCACACAGACACTGGCAGTATAACCACTGGAAGATGTTAGCATCCCAAGACGCACACAGACACTAGCAGTATGACTACTGTATGCTGTTAGTATCCCTACATGCACACATACAGTAGCAGTGTGACTACTAGATGCTTTTAACATCCCTGCATGCACACAGACATTGGTATTTTGACTAATGGTTATATTTGTGTCACTATATGCACACAGATACTAGCAGTATGACTACTGGATGCTGTTAGTGTTCTACATGCACACAGGCACAAGCAGCTTGACTAATGGATGGTGTCAGCATCCCTACATGCACACAGGCACTAGCTTTATGATTACTGGATGGTATTTGCATCCATATATGCACTCAGACACAAGCAATATGACTACTGGATGCTGTTAGCATCCATACATGCACATAGACACTAGCAAAATGACCTGATGGTGTTAGTATCCCTACATGCATACAGAAATTAGTTTTATGACTACTGGATTCTGTTAGTGTGCCTACATAGACACAGACACTAGCAGTATGACTATTAAATGCTGATAGCATCCTTACATGTACACAGACACTAGCAGAATGACTACTGAATGCTGTTAGCGTCAGTACATGCACACAGACAGAAGCAGTATGACTACCAGATGCTATTAGTGCCCCTACATGTACACAGACACAAGCAGTATGACTACTGGTTGCTGTTGGTGTCCTTACATGCACACAGATACAATCATTATGACTACTGGATGCAGCTAGTGTCTCTACATGCACACAGACCCTAACAGTATGACACATGGATGCTCTTAGTATCCTTTCATGGACACAGACACTAGTAGTATGACTATTCAATGCTGTTAACATCCCTACATGCACTAGGACATGGGCAGTATGACTAGTGGACTCTGTAATTGTCCCTAAATGCATAAAGACACTAGCAGATGACTATTGGATACTGTTAGTGTCCCTACATGCACTCAGACACAAGCAGTGTGACATGATGCTGTTAGCATACCTACATTCACAAAGACACTAGTAGTATGACTACTAGATGATGTTATTGTCACTACGTGCACATAGATATTAATAGTATGACTACTTTATGCTTTTAGCATCTGTACATGCACACAGACATTAGCGGTTTGACTACTCAATGCTGTTGATGTACCTCCATGCACTCAGAGACTAGCAGTAGGACCATTGGATACTGTTAGTGTCCCTACATGCACACAGACACTAGCAGTATGACTACTGGATGCTGTTAGCATCCCTACATGCACAAGTACACTAGCAGTATGACTACTGGATGCTATTAGTGTCCCTACGTGCATGCAGACACTAGCAGTATGAGTACTGGATGCTGTCAGTATCACTACATGCACACATACACTTGTAGTACGACTATTGGATGCTGTTAGTGTCCCTACATGCAGACAGACATTAGCCGTATGACTACTGGATGTTATTAATGTCCCTGCATGCACACAGACACTAGCAGTATGAGTACTGGATGATGTTAGTGTCCCCACATGCAAAAAGACCCTCGCAGCATAACTATTGGAGGCTGTTAGTGTCCCTACATGCACAAAGAGACTGGCAGGATAACCACTGGAAGTTGTTAGTGTCTCAACATGCACACAGACACTAGCAGTATGACTACTGTATGCTGTTAGTATCCCTACACACACACAGACAGTAGCAGTATGACTACTGGATGCTTTTAACATCCCTATGTGCACACAGACACTGGAATTATGACTAATGGATGCTGTTAGTGTCCCTACATTCACACAGACACTAGCAGTATGACTACTGGATGCTGTTAGAGTCCCTACATGCACACAGACACTAGCAGTATGACTACTGGATGGTATTAGCTTCCATATATGCATTTAGGCACAAGCAGTATGACTACTGGATGCTGTTAACATCCGTACATGTGCACAGACTCTAACAGTATTACTATTGGCTGCTGTTAGTGTCCCTGCATGCAGATGGGCATTGGCAGTATTACTGCTGGTTGCTTTTAGTGTCCATACATGCACCTAGTGTCCCTACATTCACACAGACTTTAGCAGTATGACTACTGGATGCTGTTAGTGTCCCTACCTGCAAGCATTCACTAGCAGTTAGCATCAATACATGCACACAGACACTAGCGATATGACTAGTGAATGCTTTCTGTGACCCTACATGGACACAGATAGTTGCAGGATTAATATCGGATGCTGTTAGTGTCCCTACATGCACAAAGACACTATTAGTATGACTTGATGCTGTTAGTATCCCTACATGCACACAGACACTAGCAGTATGACTACTGGATGCTGTTAGCATCCATACATGAACAAAGACACTAGCAGTATGGCTACTGGATGCTGTTAGTGTCCCTACATGCACACAGACACTAGGAGTATGACTACTGCATGTTGTTAGTGTCCCTACATGTACACAGACACTAGCAGTATGACCACTAGATGCTGCTGACATCTCTACATGCACACAAACATTAGCAGTATGACTAATGGATGCTGTTAGTATAACTACATGTCCTCAGTCATTAGCAGTATGACTTGATGCTGTTAGCGTCCCTACAGACACACAGACAGTAATTGTATTAAAAGTGGAAGCTGTTAGTATCCCCACATGTACACAGACAAAAGCTGTGTGACTGCTGGATTCTATTAGTGTCCCTACAAGCACACAGACTCTTGCAGTATGACTAATGGAAGCAGTTAGTGACCCTACATGCACATAGACACTAGCAGTATGACTACTGGATGCTGTTAGTGTCCCTACATGCATAAAGACACTAGGTGTGTGATCACTGAATGCTTTTAGCTTCCCTACTTGCACATAGACATTGGCAGTATGACTTATGGATGCTGTCAGCATCCCTACATGCACACAGGCAGAAACAGTATTACTAGTGGATGCTTTTAGGGTCCCCACATGCACACAGGCACTAGCAGCGTGACTACTGGATGCTGTTAGAGTCCCTTCATGCACACAGACACTAGCAGTATGACTACTGGATGGTAGTATGGTCCCGATATACACTCAGACACAAGCAGTATAACTATTGGATACTGTTGCATTCCTACATGAACACAGACAGTAGCAGCCTAACTAATGGATGCTGTTAGTGTCCCAATATGCACACAGAGAGTAGCAGTATGACTTATGGATGCTGTTAGCATCCCTACATGCTGTTAACATCCATAAATGCACACAGCCCTAGTAGTATGACTACTGGATGCTGTTAGTGTCCCTACAGTACATGCACAAGGACACTAGCAGTATGACTATTGAACACTGTTAGTCTTCCGAAATGCACACATACACTATCAGTATGAAAAACAGATTCTGTTGGTGTCCCTACATGCACACAGACACTAGCAGTATGACTACTGGATGCTGTTAGTGTCCTACATGGACACAGGCACTAGCAGTATGACTACTGGATGCAGCTAGTGTCTCTGCATGCACACATACCCTAGCAGTATGGCTACTGGATGATGTTAGTATTCTTACATGGACACAGACACTAGCAGGATGACTACTGGATGCTGTTAATATCCCCACATGCACTAGTTCATGGGCAGTATGAATACTGGATTTTGTAATTGTCCATACATGCAGAAAGACACTTGCAGGTAACTATTGGATGGTGTTCGTGTCCCTATATGCACACAGACATGAGCAGTGTGAATTGATGCTGTTAGCATCCCTACACGCACACAGACACTAGTAGTATGACTACTAGATGATGTTAGTGTCCCTAAATGCATGTCAACATTAACAGTATGACTACTGGATGCTTTTAGCATCCGTACATGCACACAAACACCAGCAGTTTGACTACTGGATGCTGTTAATGTCTCTACATGCACTCAGAGACTAGCAGTATGACTACATGATGCTGCTAGTATCCCTGCATATACACAGACACTAGCAGTATGACTACTGGGTGCTGTTGGTGTCCCTACATACACACAGGCATTAGAAGTATGACTACTGTATACTGTTAGCATTCCTACATCCACATAGACAATAGCAATATGACTATTGGATGCTGTTAGTGTCCCTACATGCGCACAGACACTGGCAGTATAACCACTGGAAGTTGTTAGCATCCCAAGATGCACACAGACACTAGCAGTACGACTACTGTATGTTGTTGGTATCCCTACATGCACACATACAGTAGCAGTGTAACCACTGGATGCTTTTAATGTCCCTACATGCACACAGACACTAGCATTATGACTACTGGTTGTGTTAGTGTCACTATATGCACAGTGACACCAGCTGTATGACTACTAGATACTGTTAGTATCCCACATTTTATTTATTTATTTATTTTACATTTGTTGAGCAGGCTAGCCCAACTGGATATATGTCCATTTTCAGTAGAGGCCCGGGGAGAAAAACTCCACTAACAATTACTAGACATACAGACACAATGGGCCAGATTCAGGAAGGCTTACACGGAGTTCAAGAGTAGTGTAAGCCTCCGTGTAAGCCTCCCGATTCAGGTACAGCCCAAACCTCCGTGTAAGAGACAGCTAACATGTCTCTTACACGGACTGGGCGTGGAAATGCTCAATACCTCATTTGCAGCTCAAAGATATGCAAATGAGGTATTTGAGCGATCCACGAAGCTGAATCCAGTCCGTGTAACGGATGTATTAGCTGCAGAAATGTACTCAGCTGACAACTGAGTACATTTCTGTAAATCAAAAACAGAGCTATGTCAGCTCCAAATAAAGGGTTCATATGTATCATTAAGCATGCCAATGGCCAAATATGTGGCCTTTGGCATGAAAAAGTGTTGCAAAAATATGTTATATAACTTTTTTTTTTTCGTGGGATTATGATGTGTAACTGCAGCGCACACCCGCGCAAATGGGGTGTGCTACCTAAAACTGAAAACCGAAGCTTATAAGCCCACAATTGTGGGATTTATGTATTACATGGAATGTCAATGGAGGGACTTACAGACCAAAAACAATATGGCCTCCGTGTAGTGGTTGTCAAGGGGGGGAAGCTCCGTGTAAGACATGTAACTAAGCATTACTAGGCAATCCTATGTAAATGAGGGTTACAATACTGAATCACACTGCCACATAGGTAATGAGCACTTTCTGAGTAGTGTAAGAGTTAGAGAAGGGGGAGGAACAGAGTAAGAGGTAGGTGACATCACGGGGGGGGAGGAGAGAAACAAATGTACCAGATTGGAGGGCAATGTAAGGTAACAGATGACAGACAGACATCAGGGAGGGAGGTGTGTCTCAGCAGAACACTAGGAAAGTCAAGAAATTGAGGGTGTAATGCTATCCCTACACTCAAAGTTTCTTGATATGCGTACGCGCGTCGCGTGTGCGCGTGTAAGGCAGGTTCAACATGTGGGGCGTGTTGCAAACCGCTTACAACGGTTTGCTGGCTGCACGTGTTTAAGGCAGTGCGCGTTTTAACATGAATCAGCCTAGTTCACACCGTGTAAGGATGTGTGCGCGTGTAACACCGTGTAAGGATGTGTGCGTTTAAGCAACTGTGAGCGTGCTTAAGCTGGTGTGCACATTGCTCCCCTGAGGAAACAGAGAGGAAACAGGAAACAACCAAAATACAGGAAACTGCCACAGGATACTGCTGGAGTTTTTAAAAAATTGGGGTTGGGGAAAACCCCCAATTAAAAAAAAAAGGGAGGGCCCAAAA
>NC_056741.1:1467630829-1467858329 GCF_019279795.1 Protopterus annectens | reverse complement strand
CAGCCAATCCCAGGCATCTGTTTGTATGTAGACCACCTTCATGCAGCACTGCTCAGTAGAGGTAACCATTGGCGTTTATAGATGCAAAAGCTAAAGTAGACTTATAGTTTCATAGTTTCATAGTTTAGTACTAGGCTATCTGCCCTGAGGCATTTGCAAGCCTAGCCCTAGAGATGTGGCTTTCGCCACCCCATGTAGTGGTACTAAGGTGTATAGAATAAATTTAGAATACTGTGCCTTTGTCTAGTAGTGACACATTGAAGACCCCCTTACTTATTAAAATTAGTTTACTGTGCCTCTGTTAAGTAGCGATACAGGGGTGACCCCCGGGGTAAACCTACGATCTCCCATCCACTCGTCAAGATTTCTCTTGAAGAGAGTCAGTGAGGGGCTCTGCCTAACATGGACTGGGATTTTGTTCCAGAGTATGGGAAGCCTCTGAGTTATGAATCTGTCCCTCCAGCATGTTCTATTCATGTTTGTACTGAGGTTTAAATCTTTGGCTCTCGTGGTTCTTATGGATTTTGATTTTTTGAGGTGGAGCATGTCCATAAATTCCTGGTTGGACATGGCCTTGTATGTCAGGCACAGATCACCTCTGAGCAGACTGTATGCTACTGAATAGAGCTGGAGTTTCTTTAGCCTGGCAGCATATGACATATGTTGGAAACCCTTGATCCTCTTGGTGAGGTACTTCTGGGGTCTCTCCAGCTGTTGTAAGTGCCAGGTGAGGTACATACCAAATGGGGCATTGTACTCAATCATGGGCCTGATAAGGGAGGAGTACAGGGACACGATGACCTCCTTTGATCTGAATGTGAACCCCTTCATGATAAGGTGGGCAAGGTAGAAAGTCTTTATAACCACTTTGGCAACATGGGTGTCAAATGAGAGGTCACTATCAACTTGGGTCCCCAGGTCTCTGATTACTTTTTCGGTACTCAGTGGGTTACTGTCTATGTGATAATTTGTAGGTATTTTGTTTTTCCAAAAGGGGATGACTATGCATTTCTTGGCATTCAGTTTAAGGCCATGATTCTGGCACCAGTTGTCCATTTCGGTGAGGCCTTTCTGTAGGATGTATGTGTCAGCTGGTGTATCGACTATGGCGCCTAGTTTGCAGTCATCTGCAAACTTTGTCAGCCACAACCCTCCCATGTTTGCTTTCACATCCGAGAAGTAAATGCTGAGCAAGAGGAGTCCCAGGACAGAGCCCTGTGGGACACCACTTGTGACTGGCTTTGAGTCTGACATGGTTCTCGCAATCTTGACTTTATGGGTTCTGTTCTTTAGCCAGTTTGCAACCCATCTTGTGACATATGGATTTACTTTTAAGCTGTTTAGCTTTTCTATGATCCCCGAGTGGAGTATTGTGTCGAAGGCTTTAGCCAAGTCCAAGTAGGCTGTATGGACTGCCTTGCCCTCATCAATGGCTCTAGTGACTGTTTTGAAAAAGTCAACCAGGTTCAAAAGGCAGGATCTGCCTTTTACAAAGCCGAACTGGGTGGGATCAAGTGTCTGTAGGTCCCCAATGTCGTTGTTTATGAGTTCCATAATAATTCTTTCCATAGCTTTGCAAACCAGGCTGGTCAAGCTTATGGGGTGGTTGTTCCCAGGGTCTGTAGTGGAGCCTCCCTTGTGGAGTGGTACCACTGTTGCTGTACACCAGTGTTCAGGTACATATCCTGTAGTAAGGCTAAGGTTAAATAACATTTTATATGCGGGTTTAGCTCCTCTTGGAGTTCACGTATCATGCAGCCGGGGATACCATCAGGTCCCATAGATGCTGTGTTTTTTGCTTTGTTGAGGGCAGTTCTCACCTGGACATCAGAGATGACAGGGAGGTTACATTCAGCTGGGATGAGTATTTCTTCTTTTGGAGGTGAGGGAGGGGAGAAATTTGCACTGAACCTGTCTGCCAGAATATTGGCAATATCTGTGGGTTCGGTAAATTTTTTGTCATTGTGTACCAACTCTGAGCATATCTGAGTGTTTCCGCCCAGGTTTCTAACATAACTGAATAATGCCTTGTGGTTATCTTTAGTGTCCTTGGCGATTTTTCTCTCAAAGTTGGCCTTGGATATTTTTATGAGAGAACGTAGCTTTCTACTAGTGCTGATCAGAGATGCCTTCCCTTTATGGGATTTTGCTCTGTCTTGCAGTAGCTTCCTTCTTTTGTTATACAATTTGTTTATGGCTGGGGTCCACCAGACAGGACGCTTTCCTTTGGTGGAGAGGGTCTTGGTTTTATTTGGGATTGCACGATCCATGCATTCTTGGAGATGTTCGTAGAAAGCATTTGTGTAGGATTCAGCATTGTGGGATGTGGTTTCCATTGGGCCTGAGGGCTTAAATGATACCATCTCAGTCTTCAGAAGTGTAAAGTCGGCTTTTGAGAAGTTTCTCACTGTAGTCTTTTGTGCTGGGGGTGGAGGTGGTAAATGTATATCCAGGGTGATTAGTTTGTGGTCAGATCTCACCAGTGAGGACAATACTTCCGGTGTGGAGCATTTTGTCCCCATGTTTGTGATGATCAGGTCTAGTATATTATCCCCCTTGTGGGAGAGGTGACTAGCTGTTCCATTGCATTTGAGTTTATGAATTCCAGGAACCTTTGGGCTAGGGTGTTAGGGCTAGAATAGTGCACCCAGTCTATGTTAGGGTAGTTGAAGTCTCCCAATATGATGGTATTTGGTGAGACATTCATATCTTCCAATGTCTTCAGGAAGGCTGAGTGAGGTTCTTGAGATTGGGAGGGTGGTCTGTAACATGCAACCAGTTGTATAGCAGTTTTGCCTATGGTTAGCTGCACCTGGATGGTCTCTGATGCTTCATGAGTTGCCACTAACCTAGAGGTGTGGGTATCCTTGATGAATATGGACACTTCCCCCTCTCTTTGTGGTTCGGCCCGGGTTTTGGGGCTGAAAAGCATGATACGAGGTAAAGCCTGGTAGTGCTGGGGTACTCTCAGGAGCCTTGAACCAGGTCTCGGTTACAGTGCAGACATCGATGTTCTCCATACTGAGGAGTGCTTCAACAGCCTGCATCTTGAGATTTAGACTTCTGGCGTTGAGCATCATTACCCTTAATTTTTTTCTATTTTTGTTTTCTAAGGAGGTGGGTTTGTCTTTTGAGCCTTGCCTAAAAAAGGCACTATGGGGGTGGCAAGAGCCTTAGCCAATATCCGGAAGCCCAGTGGTGACAGGTGCAAGCTGTCCCTTGTGAAGCAGCGTGGCTTGTCCAGCATGTCATCCCAAGCAGACAGACATTGGATCCCCCTAGAATGACACCAGTAATTGAGCCAATTATTAAAGCTGATCATCTTGTCTTTGTATTGTGGCATCATTCTTGGTGAGGGCAGGATGCTGCTCAGGGTCAGGGTCATACCAGCCTGGGCTACATAATCAGAGAGCTCCTCAATGTCTCTTTTCATGTAGTCCAAGGAGGTACGTCTCAGGTCATTCACGCCGGCATGGACAATGACAGAGTCATATTTGTACATGCTTTTGAGTGACCTGAGTGCGTGTGTTATATGGTGGATCCTAGCCCCCGATAGGCAGCTTACCATTACCCTCTCCTTGCTCAGCCTGGTAAGTGGGACGTCAGTGTGTCTGACTATAGAGTCACCTATCACTAGTGTATCAGGCATAGTGTTTGGCCTTAAGAACTATGATTTATTGACACACCGATTTATTGAAGTATGTGTTGCATGTGTTATGTTTTGAGGTGGTGGATTTTTGGGTGTCTGCTTTGGGAGCCTCTGTTGTTTGGGTAAGTTTTTTAATAGAGCCTCCGAGTATGTTTTTGTGTTATTATGTGCTTGATTTGCAGTTGGGGTAGGTCTATGTGTGACTGGGTTTGTTGTGTGTGTGGTTACCTTCTCCTCCTGTCTGGTCTTGCCAGTCCTGAGTTGAGAGAGTTCAGCCTCCAGTTTGGCTATATAGTTGCATCTCTCACATGTATTTGTGTTTGTTGGGAGGAGGAGAGGGTTGTCTGTGTACATGAGACAATTATAGCATTATCTCAAGATTCCCAGATTAACCAGCTGAGCAGGAGAAGATGCTAGCAATCTACCACTCGACATGCTAGAATATTATAAGAGAGTGCTGTGCCTTTAAGGGAAGTGGTTGGGGTGGTAGGTGGATGTAGTGCTACTTGAGTTTGAGAGTGCTTGCATAGAAGCTGCCCATGGTCCAAATGAGGAGTCCATTAAATGGTGCTTAGCTGCTCTGAGGGCACCTCAGCTGGGCTTTCTACAACATTTGTCACTTTTACTGAAATCTCTTAATCCCTAATAGTCTCGTAGTCCTTGAGAGCCCCAATAGTGTAGATCCAGCACTAAGCCCTCAATTAAACAACAGCCTTCCTCATTAAAGTAAGCAAATTTATACCTAGTATTATGGATAGTCAGTCCTTATGTGTTTTTTCTGCCAGCCTGACTGACAAGGGTATCCTGAGGAGGTATAGCAATTGCCTCATGTACATGGACAACCCGCTACTCCTAAACCACTCAAGCTCATTTGTGAGAGATGGATATACACAGAGAATTTGGAATCCTTTCTCTCTTTTTCACAGAACAGTGGCACTGAACAGGATGTCAGCCCAAATACTACACCTCCTGCGCAAACCATACTTTCAAGACATAAACCATCATACACAGAGGTATTTACCAGATATTTACCTAAACACCAGAGACCTCCAAAACACAAACATGCTACACATAATACAGTACCTACAGCACTCAATACACATAAAACCACAAGCACAAGTGTCTCACCAAACAAGCCTCTAAGGCAAAGTACATCTAAACCAAATTTATTGGTTATAGGTGACTCTATAGTGAGACTCAGAGATGACCCGCTCATTAGGATGGACAAAACTAAGGTTACAGTCAGTTGTCTTTTGGGCGCCAGGATCCATCAGATCAGATAGCCACCCAAGTCTCTCCACAACTAGTACCATTATAACTCTTTCATAGTTCATGGTGGAGTGAATAACTTGAATTATACCTCAATGTACTATATGAAGAGAGACATGACTGAGCTCTCTGATTATGTGTCCCAGGCAGGTATGGCTCTAACCTTGAGCAGCATTCTACCTTTACCTAGGATGATACTACAATATAAACAAAAAATGACTGACTTCAATAATTTGCTTAGTTTCTGGTGTCATTCTAAGGGGATCCAGTCCCTGCCATCCTGGTATGACATGGTAGATAGACCACACTGCTTTGCCAGAGGTAGTTTTCATCTGCCACCTCTGGGATTTCAGTTACTGGCTAAGGTTCTTGCCTCCCCATAGTGCCTTTTTGTCACAACAAAATTCCTGATGTAAAAATATCTTCAGTAAGCAACCTCAATGTTATGCTGCTGAACACTAGGAGTCTAAACCTAAAACTGCACTCACTGGAAGCAGCCTCACTTAAAAGATGCTAACATCTCTGCAGTCACAAAGACTTGGTTTAAAACCACAGAAAGCACCCCAGCCATACCAGGTTCTAATTCCTTTCACGCATTCAGACAACAAACTGAAAGTGTGAAAACTAAAGATGGTGGAGTATTAATATTCAAAGATAAATACACCTTTAGATTGGTTAAACAGAATTATTCCCTTGAAATAATCCAGGTCAAATTAACTGTAGGTAAGACCTCTCTCCAAGTTATTGCCAGTTATAGGACCCCTCCATGAACCAGGATTCTCACACTGCATGATTGGATCTACTTGAATCACTCAAAATACAGCCAAATACCCTGGTTTTAGCTAACATTAACTACCCATCCATAGATTGGGTAAATTATATGAATACTAACACACACACTTGTCCAGAGGATCTTGGACTTCATCAACTCCAATACCTTGGACTAGCTGGTTGACACTCCCACACAGGGCTCAAACATTCTGAATCTTTGTGATTGTTGCACCATCCCATGTGTGTGGCCCTCCCTAGTGAGGTCTGATCATACATCAGTCTCAGTAGAGTTAACAATAACATCTGACCACCATTAGCAGCAACTAGACTAAAAAACCTCAACACAGCCAATTACAATGTAATACATGATGGCATTAATAGCTTCATAGCCACTGCCCTCACTGATGACATGGACAATTGTACTGGGATTTAAAGCCAATGCCTTGTATAAGCATTTATACAAATATGTTGACTCAGGTGTATCAGATAGGATCAAACCAAGATCCTCAAGAAAGAAGAAGCCTGCCTGATGGACATCCACCATTAACATGTTATACAATAACAGAAAGAAATTGTTGTCCAAGAGCAGGAAGGAACAGTCTCTGAATTGGAAGCATTCCCTCCTTGGCTTAAACAAGCAAATAAGATAACTTGTAAGGGATTCTAAAGCTAACTATGAATCCAAATTAGCCTCCTTTGCTAAAGATAACCATAAGGCCTTTAAGGCCTTTTTAGCTATGTCAGAAACCTTAAAGGAAACACCCAGATCTGCACAGAACTGGTTGCTCATGTTACCATATACACTGAACCTGCAGAAATAGCCAACCTGCCAGCTGACAGGTTCAGTGAAAGCTCCCCCTATCCCTGCCACATATTCCCCAAAGCATCCCTAACACTTGCCCTCCACCTAGTATCTCCAAGGAGCAGGTCAGAAATGCTCTCCAAAACAAAAAATCCAGCCTCTATGGGACCTGATAATATCCTAGGCTGAATTCTAAATGGATTAAATCAGGAACTAGCTGCACCATTGGGTACTCCTGTTAACCACAGCCTGAGCACTAGTTTTGTATCCGCTGAATGGAAAACAGCAACTGTCATCCCATTACATAAAGGAGTTGCCTCCACAGACCCTGGGAACTATAGACCCATAAGCCCGACCAGCCTAATCTGCAAGGGTATGGAAAGAATAATCATGGACCTTACAAGCAAAGATATAGGAGACCTCCAAACACCTGAACTGACCCAGTTTGGCTTTATTAAAGGGAGATTCTGCCTCTTGAACTTTGTGGGCTTATTTGAGGCAATCACCAAAGCCCTGGATGAAGGAAAATCCATGCATACAGTCTATCTGGACCTGGCCAAGGCCTTTGACATTTTTCCCCACTCAGGCATTACTGATAAACTCAGCCAGTTGGAGACAAACCTGTGTATTGTCAGGTGGATTCCAAACTGGCTCACTGATAGAATGCACACCATAGAAATAGGTGACTCTACCTCCATCAGCAGACCCATAACCAGTAGTCTTCCAAAGAGGTCTGTGCTGGAGCCCCTATTGTTTGAAATCTACTTCTTGGATGTACAGACTAAAACAAAAGGCCTATGGCTGACAACGTTTGCTGATGATTGTAAACTGGGTGCAGTTATCGAGTCCCAAAACAATGTCAACATCCTACAAGTGGAACTTACACAGACAAGCAACTGGTTCCAAAGTCATGGTCTAAAACTCAATACAAAAAAATGGATCATCATCCCCTTCAGCAAGAGCAAAATCCCTGCAGATTACCACATTAATAACACTACCCTAAGAACACAATCAGTGGTGAGAGATTTGGGCACACAGGCTGACAGCAAGCTTTCCTTTGACTACCATGTCTTCATAGTGGTAAGAAAGGCTTTCTACATTGCCCACCTGATAAGTAAGAGCATTGCATCCAGAAGAAAAGAGCTTATAACCCCCCCCATACTCCTCACTGTTCAGGCCAATAATAGAGTACAATGCTACCTTTGGTATGTACTGTACCTGGCACAAGACCTCAAAGGTTTCTTACAAAGAAAATTCCGGATCTTCAGCACATGCCATACATTGATAGACTGAAATCACTGTCACTATACTCTGTGTCTTACAGACTACTCAGAGGTTACATCTGCCTTTCATATAAAGCAATCTTAGATCCTGCTCTAATGGAAATGTTGCACATTTGTAAATCAAATGGTATAAGATGAACTCTCTCTGTGGAACTCAACCTAGTATGTGACATTAACAGGACTTGCTAGAGAGACAGATATGTCTCACAGAGGTTACCTCTCCTCTGGAACAAACTTCCAATTCAGGTGAAGCAGAGCCCCTCTCTGATCCTATTTAAGTGCAATTTGGATGATTGTATGGGAAACAGTAAGTTCACCCTGGGAGTTTTACCTGTGTCCCTCTTGGACAGGGGCAGTAATTGCTGAATTAGTTACACTTAATATCTTGATATTCTTCTGAACAGGGGTCGTACTTTACAAGGCTTGTAAGGGCCCTAGGGCCATTAGCCTAGTAACCTCCTATGATCCTACAAAATCAGTCAGAATAAATGCTCACAGGTAATGCTGAATGTTATTTACAGTACATTCACTGTAATATAAAGCAATTTAATAGAAATACAGTTAAAAGGGGAGCAGGGATATGTCATGTGATTATCATATATCACTGAAGATTGACCCAGTTTAGAAACTAAAGTATATATTGTAAATTATACTTTGCTTGCTTATTTATTGCACTATACTTCTTTACTGGGTAGATACACATTCCCCAGGATTCAATAATGCTTACAGAAAGTATACACTAAGAGTACATAACTCACACTTTCTTCCTTCTAATTTTAGTTGTCCTACTGATATTCCTGCAAATTTAAATATTGACATGGATTCATAAAGGTTACCAGAAAGTGTATACTACATGTGCACTTTGTGTAATCATTTTGAGTGACTAGAAAGCACAAAAATGTGATTAGAATTTTTTTGAATACATATCGTGTACACTTAGAGTAAGCTTTATTGAATCTGGTTCATTATTATTTTCTGTGTACTTTTTCTGAACTATTCTGTTATTGCTTACATTTTTGTATTGTTTGTAAAATATTTTATCAGACTTAGCCTGAAATTGGTCAGTACTGATCAGTGCACTACACTGGTAAACAAACAAATAAATAAAAAAATACAGTATACATTTCATCTGTTGTACAAGTTTGAAATGTATGTGCTGTTGTCTGAAATGAAGAATTTGTTTTGGCAGTAAGCTGAGAAAAGAACAGAGTTAAGTTATTTTAGGTTGCCTTAAGCATGACTGTCTGGTGTTGCACTGTGAATGGAAAGAGGATTCATGACATCTCATAAAGATGTTATCCTGCCAAAATGCAATTTGTCAAAAGTGACCTCAGTAAGCACCTAAAAACAGACATTTTTCTTTTGTTCAGGATGCTTTGACCTTTTAGTTGCATATAATAGAACCAGGGATCCACTAACACTGGCAAAAGGTGCAACTTTGACAAAATTCTGGTTTTGAGGAATTGAGTCTGGAATAATTTGTGTCCTCAAGAGACAATATGGAAGTATCACATCTTCAGTACCATAGAGGGATACAGCCTTGACTGTGACCAAGACAACCAGTGTTCAGTTAGCAGCTTGGGTGGCAGATGGAAGCAGTAGGGAAGGATTGGCATTACCAACCTAGGTGGGTGGATGTACCTATGATTGTCTATAGTGTTAGTCCCTAGCAGAGGCTGGGATATGCCATACTACTCCACTGCATGCTCAACCACCAGGTATAACATTAGGTCCACAGAAGGAAGGGGGGACTGGGTAGGTCATAAGTAAAATTCCACCCCCCAGATGGAAAACATAGGTGTGCTGAGACCCTGGATGTTTTATAACATAACTGGCCATAGCAACACTGCATTGAAAGCCCAGTGGGGATAAGGAGATAGCTGGAAGACATGATGTGGGCAGGTCCTGAGGTCCCAGGCCTGTAACATGAAAGATAGGGAGGAGGGAAATAAAACAATAAGTACTTAAGAAAAATAATTTACAGGATTAGAAATTCATTAATGATGACAGAAGAAATCAGGGAGTATATAAAGTAATTATAGGTTCATAGGTTCATAGGTTATAGCATGATTATTTGAAATGCAGCTGTTCTGCAAAAGCAGGGGAGAACAGTGAGAGCTGAATGTGAAGGAAATGTACCTGGAAAAGCTGAGGCTAATCATTCTTATTTAGAAATACTACCTCTCGGCACAAAACTCTAACAGAAAAAGGGATGAAAGCTTACGCTATGCAGTTTGAACAATGAATTGCATGTCAGGGACTATTTGGAAAGAATTAAAAAGAAAGGTTGAATATGATGACATAATTATGGGTCATTCCAAAAATATGAATGGAATATAGAGAGCTGATCGATTAAAAAAAATTTCTGAATTCAGCAAGAAGTGGAAACAGTTCTGAGGATGGTTAATTCAAAGGTCATCTAAGGCAAGGATGACATGAGTTACCAAGTTTATAAATCTATGACAATATGGTAGAAATTTACACGTGTGTCTTTGGTAGCCTGTGACCATTCATAACACTGATTTTAGGATTTTGTTAAAAACAGATCCATGTCAATTTACTAAAAAATCAGTATAAAAAAAGTACAAAGATGAAGTGTCAAAATACTGAAATACTAAAATGCTATCATATAAAACTGAAATGCCTGGTTTAGAGAGTTGGATATGCCCCACTCCTGCGCATCCCACATTAGCACTTCTTGCTGAGTTTCACTAACAGGGCAGTGATATTGTTTGACTGGTTGTCTACATATACAGTACACATATGTTATTAGTAGGCATTTTAAGTTCAACATTTTGACATTTCATGATTTTGCATTCAGTATTATGACTTTCAGTATACTACTGCTCAATAAACTATCATGAACCAATTAAAGCAGTTCAAATTCGGTCAAAGAATAATATGGCCTAATGTGTGGAGGAAGAGATTTGTTTTCATGATAAGGTAACAAAAGTTAGTGACTTGTATAAAGGGGCAGCACAGTGGCACAGTGGATATCATTGTCACCTCACAGTAAGTGGTTCCCTGGCTCAATTTTTGGCTGGGGTGCCTTCTGTGCAGAGTCTGCATAAGCTCCCTGTGTTCCTGTAGGTTTCCTCTGGGTGCTCTGGTTTCCTCCCATATTCCACAGACATGCAGTAGATGGATCGGATACTGTAAATTGGCCGTGTGTGTGTGTGTGTGTGTGTGTGTGTGTGTGTGTGTGTGTGTGTGTGTGTGTATGCGAGTGTGTGGTGTGGATGAACTACTACAACAGGGCTAGCCATCTGGTTGTATAAATCTTGGACCTAGATGCTTGTCACTGTTTAAGTGACACCCTGACCCTATGTGCAAAATGGGAAAAAGGTTGGGGATGAGTGGATAGATAGATGGATTAGAAATAAGGGATATTGTTGATGTCATTATCAAATGTAAGACTGATGCAAAGTTGATTCCTTGTAATGTCAGAAAGACAAGCAACAATACAAATTTAAGTTACTTATCTATTTATTAACTTGTGTAGTTTGAATACAATTTTTAGCTATAACTCAGGCCAAAGGCACTTCATATAACAATTATTGCAACAAATTCAAGTGCCATATGCTGAAAATCCTTTAGTTGTATACTTTTGGACAGAGGTTTAACATTTAGATACAGTTTTAGAAACAGTAAAGTGTTGCAATTTGTTAATTAGCATTTTGGAAGATAGTTGCAGATAAGCAAGGATATAAAGCAAGGATGTTATAGCAGTCCAGTACTATTCCGCATATTTAAAAATATTAAGGACATTAAGAAGACCCTCTTCAAGTGAAGATGGGAAACATTATCTGGAATGTGGCTTCCTATGATTCATGGAGGTGATATCCTGCAGGAGTGTAGGTGGCTCATACTAGTGATTACACACTCCTACTTTGCCTTGAGGCATATGTCACTGTACTGCAGGCTACATTCTATCTCCCTTGTTATGCAACATGTAAGCCATTGATCGTACACAATGACTCTATTCGCACAGCTCACTTTGTATGCAAGAATGATGCAAACATGTGTGCTGCATGACATTGAAAAGCTACTGTGCCTGAATGGGTGCATGATGGCTAGCGGTCTGCAGAATGTGTACTGTTCAGATGTAGCTCCTTAGCATGCATCTGGTTAGCATATCCAGACGGAAATTAACAGCTTGGGTTCCAGTACCAGTTAAGGGGCTGACTTTCTGCCTCTGCATTACTAAACCTTCCATATAGTCAAAGTCAAAGTAAACTTTATTGTCATACAGATCAACACTGAGGAAAAAGTGCTTCTCAATGCACAAAATTTCAATATTCAGGCTCATATCATAACAATGACAGTTTACAAAAGGAAGCTAGATTAAATTAATAAAAATTTAAATTTAATAAAAATAAATAAAAAATATAAGATACAAAAAGTAAATAAAGTAAAACAATTGTGAATGTGAAAGCACTCACTAAGTATACTGTTTTTTATAACTTCAGAATAAACGTTTTTCTATTTCCTGCCATTTGGTGTTGCCTCAAAAGTTTTTTACAATGGAATATATTTGTTCTTTCATTGAGGCACTTTGTCCGGCATCAGTTTTTGGTTTTAATGGCATCCTGAGACAGTGTAGCAACTGCCTCATGTAGATGGACAACCCTCTTCTTCTACCACCGAGGAACACAATATGTGAGAGATACAATTCCATTAAGAACCTAGAATCCTTGCTGTCTCAATCACAAGCCAGTACATCTGACACTGAGAAGGTTGTCTGCAAAAACAACACAAACACCACACCTCTAACATCACCCACACCTGTACAGTACATTCCTACATATGTGGAGGTGCCCAACAAAAACACACCTAAACAAAAGAGACCTCCAAGGCAAAAACACACACACACACACACACACACACACACACACACACACACACACACACACACACACACACACACACACACACACACACACACCACATCACAACCCACTGCACCAAGCACCACGTATAGTACACATGCCTGTGTCTTACAGACTGTAAGGCTCAGCCACAAACCCAACATTCTAGAAAGTCACAGTAAGTTGCTTGTCAGTTACTAGAATCAGTCATATCATTCAGGCACTCAAGTAGATCAACAGCAGGTAGTGTTATGACTCTGTCATAGTCCATGTTGGTGTGAATGACTTAAGACATACCTCTCTGGACTATATGAAGAAAGACATGATTAAGCTCGCTGAATGTGTGTCCCAGGCAGTTATGTCCCTAAGCTTAAGCAGCATTCTACTGTCACCCAGAATGATGCCTCAATACAAACAGAAAATGATTGACTTTAACAATTGGCTTAGTATCTGGTGTCATTCCAAGGGGATCCAGTACCTGATAGCCTCAGAGGACATGATTGAAAGACTATGATGCTTTGCCAGAGATAGCCTTCATCTGTCTCACCTGGGCTTCAGGCTTCTGGTAAGGGCTCTTGACTCCTCCATAGTGCCTTTTTTAGGCAAAGTCATGAGGACAAAATGGCCAACGTGAAAAATTCTTCTAAACAAAATTTAAAGGTCATGCTGCTAAATACTAGGAGACTTAACATGAATCTGCACTCATTGCAAACATTTCTCACACTGGAAGATGCTGACATTTGTCCAGTCACTGAAACCTGGTACAAAGCTCTAGAGAGCACCCCAGCCTTACCAGACTACTCATCCTACCATACATTCAGACCCCAAACAGAGGGCTAAAAAGCCAAAGGAGGTGGAACTTCAATATTTATCAAAGACATACATACCTCCAGGCTGGTCAAACAGTATGACACACAGGAGACACTCCAGGTGCAGTTAACTGTTGACAAAACACCTATTCAAATCATAGCTAGCTACAGCACCACAACCATGACTCAGTAGGCTCAGTCCGCCTATCTGGACTTATTTGAATCCCTCAAGATTCAACCCTCTAGCCTGACCCGGGTGACTAACTACCCAACCATAGAGTGGAAGACCTATTTTAGCTCAAATATGAATACAGATTCCTAGAATTCGTCAGTGCCAATGCATTGGATCAGCTGGTCAACATCCCTGACACGAGGTGAAAATATCCTGGACCTGGTAATAACCAACATGAGTAGCCAATGTAGCACCCCCACAGTGTCATCCTCCTTGTAAGATTCACCCATAAAGCAATCTCTTTCGAAGTCACCATCTCCTCTGACTACCCCCTTGCCAGTGTTGAACAAAAAAACTTTTCCAAAGCTGACTACAAACCTCCTGAGAGCAGGTATAAGCAGCTTCACAGCCACTATCCCTTCAGTTGGAACAAGCACTAATGTCCAAGCTTGCACCAAAAAACTATATGGGCACTTATACAGCTGCATGTACTCAGCAATACTTGACAGGACCAAATCATCTTCCTCAAGGAAGAGTAAACCTGCCTGGTGGACAGCAGCAATAAACAGGCTTTATAATATGAGAAAAAAAATTCTGTCCAGCCAAAAAGGAGCAAGTTACAAGTTGGAAGCAATCTCTTCTTTGTCTGAACAAGCAAATAAGGCCACAGCCACTAAGAACAATCACAAGGCCTTCTTCATATACATCTGCTGTCTGAAAGATAACTCCCAAATTTGTTCTGAATTGGTGTTCAAGAATACCACATACACAAATGCCATAGATATAGCCAACCTGCTGGCAGACAAGTTCAGTGAAAACTTTACCCCCCTGTCCCCCCATCAGTAAACTAGGACATCCCCAGCACCTGGCCCCTCCGCTCATCACCAGGGAGCAGGTCATTAATGCCCTTTCAAAGACAAAAAATATAACCTCCATGGGACCCGACAACATCCCTGACTGTGTACTACATGAACTCAGGCAAGAGCTCTCAGCACCACTACACACCCTATTCAACCAAAGCCTGTGCACTGGCTTTATCCCAGCATAATGGAAGACAGCCACTATCATCCCTATACACAAATGTGGAGTGTCCACTGACCCAGGCAATTATAGGCCCATCAGCCTAACTAGCCTGATCTGTAAGGCCATGGAATGCATTATCATGGACCTTATAAACAAGGACATTGGCAAATTCCAAACGCTTGATCCCACATACTCTGGTTTTGTCAAAAGGAGATCATGTCTGTTAAACTTGGTCACCTACTTCAAAACAGTCACCAAAGCCATGGGTGAGAGGCAGACAGTGCACACTGCCTACCTTGAGCTAGCTAGGCCTTTGACACTGTTCCCAATTCAGGCATAATAAACTCTCCCAGCTAGGCATCAATCCCTGTGTTACCAGATGGGTAGCTAACTGGCTCACTGATAGAACCCACTCAGTCAAAATAGGGGAAGCCAGCTCTAATAGTAGACTCATAACAAACACCCCAAGGATCAGTCTTGGTGTCTCTACTGTTTGGGATATACTTTTCAGAGGTGCAAGAAAACACCAGTGGTCTGTGGCTGACCAAGTTTGCAGATGACTACAAGCTGGACACTGTCATAAATTCCCCTAGTGATGTGTACATTCTCCAAAAGAGCCTTACCCAAACTAATGACTGGTGCCAGAAGCACGGCCTCAAACTGAATGCCAAGAAATACATCATTATCCCCTTTGGGGAAAATGGCATCCTCACTAATTATCACATTAATAACAATGTACAAAGCATGCAGTCAGTCATGAGGGACTTGGGCACCCAGGTGTATAGCAACCTGACTTTTGAATACCACATTGCCTCTGTTGTATGGAAGGCTTTCTAAATGCCCCACCTCATAAGTAAGAATATACTGTATCCAGGAACAAGGTCATAACATCCCTGTACTCCTTCCTTATCAGACCCATTATCGAGTGCAGTGCCCCCTTTAGCATGTACCTTGCCAAGCACATGCAGCAGTTGGAGAGACCACAGAAGTTCCTGACTAGGAAAATCCAGGGTCTCAAACACCTATCCTATACAGATAGGATAAAAGCCCTGTCCCTCTACTCAGTCTCATACAGACTGCTCAGAGGTGACCTGTGTATGACATACAAGGCCATCTCAGACTCAATCTTGATGGAGTTGCTGCATATCCATAAGTCAAACTCCACTTGCACAATCCACATGCAAGGCCTCAACCTGGTCTGTGACATTAATAGAACTTGTTAGCAGGATAGATTTGTGTCCCAATGACTCCCCTATCTGTGGATCAGACTCCTTCTCCATGTCAAGGAGAGTACCCCACTAGCCCTCTTTAAGAGTAACCTGGACAACTGGACAGAAAACAGAAAATATACCCCTGGGATCCCACCTGTGTCCCTTCTGGACAGGGAAAGCAGGTGCTGACTTTGTGGGAACATGGGTGGAATTTTTGGCTATGCTTATAAGGGCCTCCATGCCACTAACCAAGTATCATCCCATCAATGTATGAACCTAAGAGTGTGCTATGTTATCCCAAAGATACTGCAATGCTGGTCTTCCTGGTATGGAACTGGGTACTACTCCCTGCGATGCCTGCATTTACTGTCAGTTTATATCTACAGCTAATGCATTTGTGCACCCTGCTAATGGCCAAGTATATAATTTCAGAGTACCAGTGATTTATTACACCTGCCATGTAGTTTATCTTGCTACCTGTCAGGTATATGGGTCGTTTTACTTTGGCAAAATAGAAAGACCATTGAAAGATCATATTGGAGAACATTTGTACCAGATAAAGATTAATTCTTCTACTAATACATTGTCTGAACATATTCATGAGACTGATGAAACTCACTTTTTTATGTTTAATGTTTTAGATGTTATCAAAGTGAACATTAGACAAGGTGATATTCAAAATAGAACTGAAAGTGTTGAGGCATTATGGATTATTATACTTAGAGCAGATAGGGGTAAAGGTGTGAATGATAAGGTCACTTTGAAACCATTTTTAAAATCTAGGGTGCTACAATATTGAAATACAACTATGCAAAAGTGGTCCAGTGGTAGAAATTTTGCCTTTCATGTAAGAGGTCTGGGTTTGATTCTAGGCTAAGTTGAATCTTAAGTTTATTGATTACACATATTTCTTGAACACTGTGGAAATATGTTAGAAGGGAGTATGTATTGTGAGGAGAAGCCAAAGGCTAGCTGATATGCAACTGTTATTAATTAAATTATTTTAGTTTGCATTGTCTGATTAGTTTGACCACTATACTATATGTTTTTAATTGTGGAACATGATTGGCTAAATGTCTTCACTAAGCAAAGCCTGAATGGGTGTATTGTGGCTAGTAACGCTGTAATATGATTTTTATATTGTTCTTCCCTTGTATTTATGATTAGTAAAAAATGTATTGTAAGTAACTTATACAGTTGGTTATAATACTACACTAAGTGGAATCTGAGTGTCTGTATTACTATGTTCTAAACCAGTGAATGATTAACAAATGCATAGTGAGATTGGTTACAATGTTATATTAAACCATCTATCATTGGTGGTAATGTCTTATTTTCATTTTCTTCTGATTGGTATTATTTGTACATCTAGTGAAATTTGACTGGCCACCAGATGGATAGTGAATGTGCAAAATGATTGGTTATAGTGCTTTGTAATGCCTCCTGTGATTGGTGACATTGGGCAGGATTCACAAAGCCTCCATGTAAGAGTTATAACTCATACATGGAGGCTGCAGTTAAACGGAGTGATGTCAGCATGCTCTGCATATTCATGAGAGCATGCTGAATCACACTTAAGGCCAACACGGTCCGTGTAAGACAGTAGGGGGCGTGTCCGTAGGCTAAGCCCTGTAAGCGGACACGCCCCCAGAAGAGGAAAAGTACCCAAAGTAAACACCCACGACAGAGTCCACGGAAATGTGAATAAACAGAACACAACACATGCCCCCACAGACTATGAACAGAAAACATATAAATAAACACGTTTTATATTTTTTTTAAATTGTAAAAATGTTTAACCGTGAGTGCGCTCATTTGCGCGGGCGTGCCCATAGCACAGCTACAGTTAGCAGTCAGTGGGAAAGCATATAAGAACTAAATATGCAAAATAAGCCAGGAAGCAATAGCATAGCAGTAGAGATGTTGGCTGAAGAGCAGGCATTCATGGTTCAAGCCCCCACAACACCAATTTTTTTTTTAGCAAAATAAGCAGGAAACAAGTCCCTGACAAATATGTACACATAAAACCACAATTTATGTAAAATGTAATGAAATAGCCCATTTATATTGAAGAAATGTGAGGTAACAAAAGAATAAAAAATGCCAGATGTGCTCATAGCTGAGCTACAGTTTAACAGAGTGAGTGCATCTGCCCGTAGATGAGCAGTGGTTTAACTGGTGCAAAATGAGTGCCCATAGCTGAGCAGTGGTCTAACACGCTCTATGTACCCCTAACTGAGCTGAGCGTAATATGCGTGCTGATAGCCAAATGAGGCTTAAACCAGCGTACCCCGTTTGCGCGCAGCTGCGCACCGTGCAAACAAGCTAACCAACGGGCAACGTTGAGCAAGCCGTATCAAAACTGCCTTTACACAGACACACCCCTCAGCATGTCTAGACAGTCATAAAAAATAAAAAGCAGTGGCCAGGTTCGAACCCAGGATACTATACACCATAGTCAAGGTACATAACCACTAACATGACAGCAGTACCTAGAAATGCAATAATAGCTAATATATAGGAATGAATACAAACTAGAGCATGATAATGCATGTTTACTGAAGTTGATACAATTCCAAAATGGCCAATCACAGATATGTGCAGGAAAAACGGACTATATAAGCCCCATAGGCGGAAATACACAACATAAACGATTGTAGAACTGACCTGCAGGCAGAATGACAGGAGTAGGAGAGGGTAGTTGCTTTCGAGCACAGAGGTGGGGTGTTGAGGAGTCCAGGTACATGGTCTGGCTCCTAGTCCATAATCATGAGGCCCAACTCATGCAGGGCCAGGTCCTCTGGGAGCATACAGGGCTGAGGCGTGGGACCGGTTGGCTCATGACCTCACCAGTGCCACAGGGATTCCAAGGACTGGTGAGCAGGTCCGTCACCACCATGCGGACCTGAAGAGATGCAAGCAGGACCAACTGAACCTTTGGATCCAGGAGGCCCGGCAAACACCCAACGCCCCACTACTGAGTAAGTAACATTTAATTATGTATGTAAGAAATTAAACTAGCTGATATTATGGAGATGTGTATTCCAATATTACTTAATTTATATTACAGCTGCAGGTGTCCGTTCTGCGAACCGCAGAGCCTATGGCGATAGGCTGGTGCAGTTGCACCACCAGGCAGGTCAGTAATCCACTACCAGTAACTGTAAAGAAATATAAAAGTATGACAGTCAGCAAAAGAGTGCAGTGTAGTCAGTAAGGAATAAAATCTGCAAGTAACAGTGTGAAAGTGTCTGCAAGTATTGCTTGATTACAAAAGTATGTTTCAGCCTGTAAGTTAAACCGAAAAATGAAACTGTCTGACATATATTCTGACATAAAAATGCCCTACCTGTAAGAAAATAGTACACAACCTGCAGCAGGCTGAAAAGTATAGCTGCAGAAGATGATGAAATCACATGTGTGAAATATATCCCTGTGGAAATACTGAAACATGACAGAAGTGAGACTGCTGGAAAGGATTGTAATAACTACAGATAAAACATGTCAATAAAGCCTAGAAGTAAGTAACATCCTGAATAGTAAAATGAAAGCAAGTGAGAGAGTGTGAGAAAGTGTCATGAATCCAGCAATACAGTAGTAATAACCCCTGAATAAAGTATACTGCAGTCAAGACAGAATGAAATGCATGTGAGATTCAAAACCAAACAGCGAAATCTGTTCAAAGTGTTGCTGCATCTGGAATGTGTATCCCAAAATCTGGATATGTTGCTCTCAGTCTGCAATATGCAGATAGGATGATTGTCTGATATACCAAACATCCACACTTGTCTACAGCTATATAAAGCAAATGTAGCAAGATGATGTAGCTGAACAAAGCTAGATATGAATGTGTATGAAGAACAATAACATGTATATTAATGTTGCATTAACAGTCCTATCACCAAGTTGAAATAGTTATCATATAGGAAACTGTAGTTAGAACAGTAGTGTGTATATAACTGTAGCTATTAGAAATGTACAGCATATGTATTGTTATTCGAAGGTGTTAATATTACTTTCTTTACCCCACCCTATAACCACATATAACCCATTCCACGTGAAAATGGTATGTGCAATCACAATTAACACCCCTGGACATTTGTCCTGTTGGGTCATATATATTTGCATGTCCGTTGATGCATCTGCCCTGTTCATACATCCACACCTGATGGCCTGTTGCCATCAATTAACCCTGCATGTTGTTGGAATGTGTATTTCTGTTCAAATTATGCATGTGTTATGCACGCTGTTCAATGGTGTGAATATCTGGGTGTTTGCTTAATGGGAATACTAATGCATGCTGTTACAACTAATTGTGAATGGTATTATATGTCACTAACCCAAACTGTCATGACATAATGCAAAACATAGGATGACAGGGAAGGCGTGTTCCAGCGGACCCACCTCTCCCACCTCAGCTGGCGAGTGCACCTGGCACTAGTGCCGAGTCCGGACCCTCCTCTGGTGGCCCTGTGCCACCTGTGGGTGGAAGCGCTGCAGGGGATGGGGCTCACCCCCCTCTCTGCAAGTGTGGCCGGAGGAGAACCACCACTCACCCTCCGTAGCGTCCGGACTGTGGTGTGTAGGGAGATTCGGGACTCTGTTCTCGAGCCCCTCTGCCAGCTCGAGGCATGGGTGGCGCAACTAATGGGCATGCCTGTTGCCTGGCCTACACAGCCCTCAGCACAGCCCCCTCCTGGGCAGTGAAGGAACAGTGGCAACTGCCTATGGGTGAGGATATCAGTTCCACTGTTGCCATCTGTGGGCTCATGGGCTCTGGATATCCAAACCTCCGTCCCCGTCAATTGTGTAACCCTCCCCACACATGTCATACACTGCCCCTGTATGCGTCATGTTTGTCTTGTCTGTTTACCTACCCAACCTACCTCCTCAGCTGTACCGACTTCCTTCACCTGTCATACCACTCTCACCTGAAAAAAAAAAAAAAAAAAGAGCACTCTGTACCCACAAAAAAATTACACCCCATACATAGCTGCCCATTCTGCACACATGTCTGCTGGACATGGAACCTATCAATTACAATTGGCTGTACAACAAGTATTATTGTTGTCCTGACACCTCTCTCAGGGGTGGAAGGTTTCAAATGTCACACCAAATTACATACATATGCACAGCTGTTGCTGATGAAGAAATGGGCAGCTATGGGCCTTACCTACATCCCTACTGCACATCCCAAGCTTGTTTTCCTACTGTCTTACCGTCTTTGTGACCCCTTTTTCACCACTTTCCTGTCTCCCCATTTTCTTTTCTTTCAAAGAAAATAGTGCGGGTGTGCGCCAGAGTATGCACCATTAAGCGGTTGTAAGCGGGTGTGTGCTTGTGTGCGCTGAGCTAACCGCCAGTGCGCATGCGTGAGCTCTGCACAAACCAGCGCTAACCCGGTTACAACTGCTTAAAAGTGCCTTAGTCACTTTGATTGACAGGTCCTGTACTCAGTTCAAAAGCAAAATAAAATCCCACTGTCAGTCCCGAACCCAGGACCTTGGAAACACTAGTCTGTACGACCTACCACTAAGCCATGACTCTTATACAAAAACATTGTGCTAAAATAAATATAACATGTAATAGTAGGGATTAATGTAAAGGGAATATAGGATGTGTAGTACACAAAGCATGTCATTTAAAATTACTGTCAAAACTACTGGATTTCCATAATAGTAGCGTGTGAACAGAAACAGCCATGCTAGTTGGCAGCTTGTAGATAATAAGGTCAGTTAAAGTACATATATAAATGTATGTATATGTACATATATATATATATATATATGTATGTATATATATATATATATATATATATATATATATATATATATATATATATATAAATATATATCTATATATAGTTGTAGGAGTCAATGTGCATACACACTTGCTACAGGGAACATGAGAGAGGAATGCAGAAATGTGAATATACAACACAGCCTGAATCATGAGAGAGATACTAACCTTTACACTCACAGAACACTGTCCACAGTATACTAGCATGGTCCCCGCCCTCACAATCTGAAAGGGCAACGCCTATCCCACATACCCTTTTATAGCACTGACCTGAAATCACAGTGAGAACTGCAATCAGTACACAACTGGCTGTATGCAATTAGCAAATGCTGGCTTACAATTGGTGCAGAGGCCATCACATGGACTTATGCAGATACCTACAAAAGCATCCAGTGCTAACACTCCCCACATGCAATACATTCATTGCATTGTCTGTAAGCAGGAAGTGAGAGAGAGAGAGAGAGAGAGAGAGAGAGAGAGAGAGAGCAAAAATAAATAAATAAATAAATAAATAAAATTAGACACTGTGACTCTGTCACCCGAAGCTGTCAGCACTGACAGTAGCAGCAGCAAGCAGAAGCTGTGGTAATGCAACCAGCTGTGACAAACAGAGGTGATGCAAAGTATCAGGTTAATAGTGTGCATACTGTGAACCCTCCAAATGTGTCATAGGTCTGTATCCATAGGTATGTCCATGTGATATGTTGTGTGTACGTAGTTCCACCAATAGGGGATGACCATACATTACATGTCAATCAGTCTTAGGCCATGATCCTGGCAGCAGTTGTCTGTGCGTTGGCCCAGCAATAGCTGTAGTGACTGCTTTGAAAGGTCAGCCAGGTTCAAAAGTCAGGACCAGCCCATCCCAAAGGCACACTGGCTGGGAACAAGTGTCTGCAGGTACCCGATGTCACTGCATATGCATTCCATACTGCATAATTCCATAGCTAAGCAGACCAGTCCCATTATGCATATGATGTGGTAATTCCCAGGGTCAGTCGAGGTGCCCGCTTAGTGGTGTGGGACCACTGTTGCTGTATGCCACTGTCCAGGTACATATCCTGTAGTACGACCAAGATAAACTATCAGTGTTATATGTGGTCGTATGTCCTCTCGGAGTGCTGGTAGCACACATCCAGGGATACCATGAGGTCACAGTGATGCTGTGTGTTCTGCTCTGCTGAGGGCGGCCCTCACCTGGACATGTGAGGTGATAGGGAGGCTACATCCAGCTGTGATAAATATTTCAACTGGTGGGGGAGAAGGAGGGGGATCGTGCGCGAACATGTCTGCAAGATTGTTGCCAATATCCGTGTGTTTGGTGAATGTTAAGTAGGTGTGTATTAACACAGAGCATATCTGAGGCATGTGGTCCATATGTGTAACATAACTGAAGAAGGCCTTGTGGTCATCCATAGTGTTTGTGTCCATTTCCCTCCCAGAGTAGGCCATGGCCGTTGTTATGACGGACCGTAGCGTAGTACCAGTGCTGACCACAGATGCCTTCCCTTAATGTGAATGTGCTCTGTCCTGCAGTAGACTCCTGCTATTGTTATACAATCTGCCTCTGTCGGGGGTCCACCGGACAGGATGCCTAACCTTTGTGCATAGGGTCTGGGTTAGAAATGTGTGTGCAAGTTCCATGCAATCTGTGGCATGTCCGTGATAAGCATTTGCAAAGGGGTCAGCAGTGTGGCTTGTGGCTTCCACTGGCCCAGTGTGCTGCATGGATACCATCTCAGTCCCAGCAAGTGAATAACTGTCTAATCACATACATATCAAAGTAGTCTACTGTGCTGGTGGTGGTGGTGGGATATGTATATCCAGGCCGAGTAACTTCTGTCCTCATCACAGTAGTGGACGGTGTCCCACATACAGTACATTGGGATGAACCCTCAGAGTGAGGTTGTGCATTGCACCTGTCAGTGTGTGCTGACCAATGGGGCATGCTACCTTGTTGTGTGGAATGTGGCAGGTATTGTTGCACAGGTGTTGGCTGAGCACTGATATTTGGCCATGTACCTGTGTATCCACCATGACACACACACATGCAACATATGGGAGTAGTAGTATATCACTACACATGAGTATCATGTATAGCATGTGTGCCATATATTGCTGACATGGTCTGCTGATATCCTGTTTTCTTTTCTCTTCCAGGGAGATGGCGCGACAGCGTAACCCCGCCTACTCTGTGGCGGAAGATGAGGAGATCCACCAGAGCCTGGTGCGGGAGTATGACATCCTGTTTTCCTGCACCAGTCAGAATCAGCAGGAGAGGGCTGCACTGTGGCAAGACCTTGTCCGTAGGGTAAATGATATTGGCATGCATAACAGGACATATGAGCAGGTACGACATCACTGCAGTGATTTAATCTGAAGTGTCCGGCAGCGTGCATCAGATATCCACAGGCAACAGGTCGCCACAGGAGGTGGGGTGACCACACATCCCCCCCTCACCAGACTGGAGGGGCTACTCCTAAGTGTTGTGGCTCCAGCCCCAGAACACCATCAGCAGTACACCTGCATTATGATAGAGGCTGGTTCCACACAGCAGCACGACATGGAGCGTGCAGGTAATATGCCATATGTACACTTGACTGTTCTGTACACTGTATCATATGCAATATCAATGGCACAGTTGTGCCCACTGACATTAATCTCATCATTTCTGCAGGTCTCTCCAGGGTTACAGCAAGACAGGCCATCCATGCTGGTGAGTGTGTTTAACATAACCTATAATAGTCCTGATAATGCTAGTAACAGTAGTGTAACTCAGTAGTGCTCTGTGTGTATACTGCGGGGTGTGCATGTGTGCATGTGTGCAGGTGTGCCTGTGCCCATGTGTGCATGTGTGCATGTATGCAGGTGTGCCTGTGTCCACGTGTATATCTGTGCATGTGTGCCTGTGTTCACGTGTGCATGTGTGCATGTGTACATGTGACCACGTGTGCATGTGTGAATGTGTGCATGTGCCCATGTGTGCATGCGACCACGTGTGCATGTGTGCATGTGTCCACGTGTGCATGTGTCCACTTGTGCATGTCTGCATGTGTGCATGTGTGCATGTGTGCCTGTGAGCCTGTGTGCATGTGTGCATGTGTGCATGTGTGCCTGTTTGCATGTGTCCATGTGTGCATGTCTGCATATGTGCCTGTGTCCATGTGTGCATGTTTGCCTGTGTCCATGTGTGCATGTGTGCATGTGTGCATGTGTGTATAAGTGCATCACTGGTAACAATGTCTGGAGACTGTAAACTGTGTTTCCTGTCTTCCTCCCTCAGGTACTGGGGCTGCTCTGGTGACCTGCAGCAGGGAACCTGAATCCTGTGCCACGGCTACTGGTAATGATGATATTTGTGTAATGGTACAGGAAGGTGTGTCAGGGTCTGCCATTGGTCAGCCAATTGACAGTACACAGCTGTCAACCCCATCATTGCGCACAGTCATCCTGCCTGTACATCCTTTGTCACCATTGTCCCTAGGTGATGGACAGGATACAGTGGGCATAGACCAGGGTAATGTGGTACCTGTGGCACATGCATCCTCACACAGCAGCCATGGGCAGGGTCCTCAGATGGTACCACACAGACAGTTGCCCATGGGTTCTCGTGTGAGCATCCGTGGGTGTACTGCCTCTGGCCAATGTGCCCAAAGAGGTCTGTCAACCTCAGCTATGTTTCGAACTGTCATGCAGGCACAGTCACATATGGAAAGGTACACCAGACAGGGTCTGAGGGAGCTGAGAGCATGTCGCACAGCCATGACAGACAGTATGCGTGACATTGCGGATGCTATCTGTAACTTCACCGATGTCATAGACAGACATTGTGGAGACATATTACAGCAGTTCCACAGCCATATGTCCATGAGCCAGGGCAATGGTGGGCGTTTGCGGCATTGACGTGGCCATATGCCGGCAGCAGCAGCAGCTGGCAGTCAGCGCGGATGACAACAGGCTCGCGCACGCCCCCATAGTGCCAGCAGCAGCCCCAGCAATGCTGGGTCTGTGCGGTCATCGGAACACCCCAGGAGACCATGTGCACGTGGCTCTGGACAGTCCCAACAGGGACTTGTGTCCAGTCAACACACTCCCGCTTCTGATGACAGTACCCAGTCTGGCTTTGTACTGGATACGGTCCGTAGCACCCCTGCCAGGCACAGGTACCATGTCCGTGCACACAGACACTGATCTGTATGGCCTGCCAGGTGCAGTCTGTGGCTGTCCACAAACCCCTGTATATGGCAGCCATGAGGTGGAACTGTGTGCGTGCATACACACATGTGAAATGTTAACACCTAGGGCAACCACATACATGCACACACTGCACCAACACTGCCCCACCCTGTACTGCTGCCCCTCACCAACACACATACACACACATGTCAATTGGTGGTATCAGTGGCTGACTCAGGCATACCCAATCCACACCCTGTGCATATGATGACACTGTGCCACCTCCTGCAATCTCCAACATCATTGTGGGAACAGGTAAACACGTTGCTGATGCACAGGGTGACTACATAGAAGTGTATTAGTAGTATCATGTTGGTAACAGTACAGTGTGCTGCTATGACTGTGTGTTTATCCCAGCATGCCTATTGCAGTAACTGTATGAATGTCCTGAATTGTTATCTGCACCCATAGTACATACCAAAGTATAACAGCTGCACATAATTGCATGCCGGTGGTAAGGTTGTCAACAGATAGCCGCATACATGGTTAGCACAGGGGTAAAGCTAACACAAGTAGTGATATGCAATGGTGGACATGTACAGTAATGGTGTCAAGTTGCCCACAACGACTATGCCATGTGGATGTTGGCGCATGTAGATATGTGTGCAGTACCAATGTAATCCAAATCACAAATAAGTATGACATAATATCAGTTCTACCATGGGCATCTGCGCTGTGTATTCCTGGGTACATGTTGATAGTGCCTACATATTTGCATTGTTACTTACTGTTATTGTTACCCCTTCTTTGTTGTATAATGCACTACTTCCAGCCCTGTTTACTGTAGCTTTGTTTGCATGCATGTTTGCTTGGGGTTCCCTGGAACACTGCTTACACCTGCAATGCAGAGTTACAGTGCTTCTGTAGACTTCTAGTGACATCTGCATAGCGTCATATGTATGTCGACTTTACACATGACAGAACATCACTGTCTGTCCTGTACGCATGTACATTGCCTGTGACACATTGCACGTCTTACCTGGCATTTACCCACATGTGCAGTCATATATGTCAGTGCTATGAAACAGTAGTGGTACACCCACACATACACACCTTCAGTATGTTGTTCCCCATTGGCCTTATATGTTGGTACTCACCATGGCAATCACACTACTAGGGTAGCATGTGCAAAGGTAACCTGTGAATCGCCTCTATGGTCCAGTTGTGGTTTATGTGAGTCATGTGTCATTGTCACAGCTGCCACATGTATGCAGTCAGCCATCACCCTTGGCAAGGAACGTACAACACATGTGTGGGATGCCACCACACAGCCAATCTGGGGACTGGTCTCTCTGAACCCAGTAATGCCATACCCTGTCAGGGGGCATGTCATATATACTACATCCTGGACAAACGTCAACCCCAATCCCTGCTGCTACTATTGATAATACCCCTGAAGATGTTCCTGATAGTTTTGACCAGTTCTTTACTGAGACATTTCAGGCCCTAGCTAGCCATCTACCTCCTAGCTCCCCTGGTCCTGAAAGTAGCACCCCTAGAAAACTACTTGCGTCCAGCTGCCAACCAGTCACCACTTCACTTCTCCGTACCTTGATTGAAACAAGTGAAACCCACTACACTTTCTGCTGATCAACTCCCTGCCGAGTACCTATCAAAACCAGATGATGCTATTGCTTACCCCGTCTCAAAGGTAATCAAAGGAACCATGTTAGAATCTAACTTTCCCACCATCTGGAAAATGTCATATGTAATCCCACTTCACAAAGGAGGCAGCTCTACTGAAGTCTCCAGTTATAGGCCAATAGCTATACTCTCTCCACTTGCAAAGATTATGGAAACTTTCATAGACAATTCATGCACCACCTAATCCAAACTCGCATTATGGCAGACACTCAGCATGGCTTACATCCTCATCACAGCACTACTTCAGGCCTCCTAGCCTTTACTAACACCATAAGCCATACTTGCAACAATAATTATATATCCGCAGCCCTCTTTTTGGATATTTCCAAGGCATACAATATGGTTGATCACCAACTTGTACTCCACACCCTGCAAAGACTGTCTAGATACTGGAGCCTTCCAATGGTTTCAATCCTACCTGCATGGTCGACAGCAGGCTGGCCTCTGGCAGAACAAACTCTCTAACCTTCTACCTAACACCCTCAGAGTACCACAAGGCTCTATACTAGGGCCCTTGCTGTTCTCCATCTTCATTAACGACCTTTATACTGTCATCCCAAAAGTCAGCTGTATCCAATATGCTGAAGACTCTACTCTGATCTGCTCAGCCACATCTCCAGTAGAGTTATGGTCAGCTACCCAGACCACCTTTAATACAATAGAAAACTGGCTTTCTGAACATCGTCTGATCCTAAATCCCAATCAAACTAAACTGCTGTTATTTCATCAACACATAGGTCTACCACTTTCACCGTTACCATAACATCAACTGATGGCACAATAATCTCCTCTGACCCATCTCCGAAACTATTAGGTGTCATTATAAACAATAATCTCAAATGTGACCTACATGTTAACCAGATTATCAAAGCCATCAATAGAAAACTAGGGTCACTTTACATAATTAAAGCCTTCCTAGCCCCTCCAGCTAAAGGTGCCATAGCTCGCTCACACCTTGTTTCAACCCTTCTGTATGCATCCCCTCTACTCTCGAATATGAACAAGACTGTCCTTAACAAACACTCAATTTGCTACAACCACATTGCCAGGTTTGCCACTGGGCTGCCTTTTAGGACACATCATTGCATCAATCTAAATCAGCTTGGTTGGCTTGCAATACCCAGCCTAATACAGTATAACCAACTGATTATGGCCTATAAAATCCTCTATAATCCAGACAATACTCCTGCACTTCAAATATTATCACCCCTATAACAATCCTAGACCGCTTTGATCCTCTAACAAATTACTACTTCAGACTAGCAAGTTTAATAACACAGCCGGTGATTCTCTCTTTGCAAACCCTGTAAGTAGATCCTGGAACTCACTTCCAGCTGATATTACCCTACTGTCCACCTTAGGTCAATTTAACAGTAGACTCAAACAACATTTGTCACTTAACTGGCTATGTCAATGTATCAAGCCTGGCTAACTCGAATGTGTAAAATCTGTGAACCACTTTACTGTCTAATTTTAATTTAATCCTGACTTGTGCTCAGGTCTAACATTAACCTATGGAACATGTTTGACTTGCTTACTTATGTAATCTCTGTAAATAATCTGTTTGTAATATGTAATGCTAGTATTATGTAATGCTGTATCTGCTACCCTCTTAGCTTGTCTCCACGGGCCTCCCCTGGAAATGGACATGCATCCAGTCGGACTATCCCAGTCAACAAATGTAGGATAAATAAATAAATCAATAAAATATATTACAGTGACTACAATACCAGTCAGACATTGACACGCACTGACAGCATGCTGAACACACTGGGGCATACGTGGGGACTCAGAATAGCAGCCTGCCTGGGCATCACACACCTCCGCAGCTGGCACACGGGCATATGTTCCGTCAGAACATAGCACATGCCACACATGGCACGCACATCCCCTGTGCCACACACTCACAGCCTGTAGGGCTACACAACACACCTGCTACAGACGTGTCAGGTACCTGTCTTGTGTGCTGCACTGGGGTCCCACTCAACAGGCTGTATCTGGTGAAGGTCACAGTGATATGCCTCAGGGGCACTATGGTCCACCACAGCACACATGCATACAGGTCAGTCAGAGGCATGGACAGATATGACTCACTCATTGACCATGCCAGTATGGCTGCCTGAGACATACCTCCCTGGACTACATGATAGGGAACATAGAATGGATCTCTCAGCATGTGGCACAGGCCAGTATGAGCCTGATGTTGGTTGCCAACATACCCTCACCAGGTATTCTACCACTATATATGGGAAGGGTGTTGTATGTCTACATTATGCTCAGTCTCCACTGTCATTCATAGGGTATCCACTGGCTGTCAACGTGTGCTTACATGCTAGGGAAGCCACAATGATGTGCAAGGGTCATCTTGCACGTGACACCCATGGCCCGATGTATAATGGCAAAGCTCCTTGGTACACACATACTGCCTTATGCTGCAGGACATGGTTTACATAGTGACCTCCGTGGGTATCACACAGGTTAGGACACTAACAGTGCTGCTACACAACAACAGCAGTGTACACGGAAGATGCATGCACCAGACACTGCCCTCAGCACGGTGAACTGCAATGTCTGTGCAGTACCAGATTCATGATTCATGGCTCACAGGTGTTACCCATCACTGACAAGTTATGCCCCATACCATGCCTGTCGTCCCCTACACATGTAACACACATGGATAGGGGGGGTGGTATCCCAAGGTAACACAGATACACACACCTCCAGGTTGTTGGCACAGCACAAACCATCAGGGCCTACTCATGTGCAGCTAACAGTGTGTCGGACTGCCATCTGGTTCATAGCCTGGCACACACAACCCTCCCATACACAGGAAGACCACCTATCCTCCATAACAACACTGGCAATATGACAGTCTCAAGAACTTTGTTTATATGGCCGGACTGCATCCAGCCAAACATTGTGTGTGAGCATTACTGTAGCTACAACACACTAGTTGAAGGGTTCACAGCATGTGGTCACCGAATTGCAGTGGAATGACATGTTACCACTACCACAACAGGTGGGAACATGCAGCACCTGTACATCAACTACATGTACACTATATGGCCCAGACCAGATGTGTATCCCCTGCTGTAGGTCTTTCATCATAGACACCCACACTGTATAGAGACATACCACGTGCGGACCTTGCACAGTAAGACACAGTCATATTGGTATAAATTGCAAATACCATTTATCCACTCGAAGCATGTGTCAGACATGGTAACTACTGCAGGTCACAGGTATTTATGTGTATGTGTCGCACACATACATCATGTGTGCAATGCCATTGCTGGTTTAGGCAATGGCATGCATTGTTATGTACAAACACCCACACAAGGTCATACTGTGTCACACAACCACACGTGACAGTTGTGGGTTACGAAAACATACCTATCTGTACTCTGACAATGGTAATAGACACAGTAGCAGAGCACACTATTGGCATTACTAGCCAACTAGCCCTGTTTGGCTGTGCTGATAGTGTGGTGACATCCCCTGTGTTTCCTGGGGGAGTATGCAGCATCTGGTGTATTGTAGTATTTGCCAAAAGGATCTGTTTGCTCATACTTGCATTTACACACACCCTACTACCCCCACACACAGGCACACTTGTCATTTGCAGGATTCATTCCCCTACCTAACTAAGTCATGACACGTGAGAGAGACGCATTAGCAAAGCGCACTATTCGGTTTACTAGATAGTTCCTCTTCTCTGGCTATACTTATAGGGTGCTGACAACATCAGTATTTTGAAAGGATAATGTGCATCAGGTAGTGTGATCTCCTGATTGCCAAAACTAACATGTTTTTCATACGGAAATGCACACACACAAACTCCCCACATCCAAACACACACACATGCCATTTTCAGGTTTCAAACTCCTACCTAACTACATTACAATACTCAGGAGAGACGCATTAGCAGAGTGCGCTATTCACATTACTGGGAGGCTTCCCTTCTCCTGCTGTACTTATAGGGTGCTGACATCATCTGTGTTTAGAAAGGGGAGTGTGCATCCTGTAGTGTGTTCTCCCAGTTGCCAAAAGGGACATTTCCCTCACACAAATTTGCACACACACAGTAACCCCCCTCATCCAAACACACACACTTGCAGGATTCAAACCACTCCCTAGCTAGGTTATGACACTCGAGATGGACGCATTAGCAGAGTGCGCTATTCACATTACTGGGAGGATTCCCTTCTCCTGCTGTACTTATAGGGTGCTGACATCATCTGTGTTTAGAAAGGGGAGTGTGCATCCTGTAGTGTGTTCTCCCAGTTGCCAGAAGGGACATTTCCCTCACACACTAACCCCCCTCATCCAAACACACACACTTGCCATTTGCAGGATTCAAACCACTACCTAACTACGTTATGACACTTGAGACGGACGCATTAGCGGAGCACGCTATTCGCATTACTTGAAGGCTTCCCTTCTCCTGCTGTACTTATAGGGTGCTGACATCATCTGTGTTTAGAAAGGGGAGTGTGCATCCTGTAGTGTGTTCTCCCAGTTGCCAAAAGGGACATTTCCCTCACACAAATTTGCACACACACAGTAACCCCCCTCTTCCAAACACACACACTTGCCATTTGCAGGATTCTAACCACTACCTAACTATGATATGACACTCGAGACAGACGCATTAGCAGAGCATGCTATTTGCATTACTGGGAGGCTTCCCTTCTCCTGCTGTACTTATAGGGTGCTGACATCATCTGTGTTTAGAAAGGGGAGTATGCATCCTGTAGTGTGTTCTCCCAGTTGCCAAAAGGGACATTTCCCTCACACAAATTTGCAAACACACAGTAACCCCCCTCATCCAAACACACACACTTGCCATTTGCAGGATTCAAACCCCTACCTAACTATATTATGACACTTGAGGGAGACGCATTAGCAGAGCGCACTATCCGAATTACTGGGCATCTGTTCTGCACCTGTAGTATTTCTAGGGTGCTGACTTCTTTATTTCTACAGAGGTATGTAGATGTAATACTACCTGTCAGGTGGGGGATAGCATATATATGCATTTACAGCCACCTACGCCAGGGTCAGATATGCACATCGCACTGGCAGGTTATGTTCTATACCATGCATTGGGACCACAGAACCTGTAACACACAACACAACCAGTCCAGAACACCACACCCACATCCAGGACACACACTTAGCTTCCCTGGGAACAGTGCCAGGATCTGCAGGTATTCACATACACCATTCCAGTTGTTAACATCAGGTATAGGCATATTGTGTGTGAGAACTACTCAGGCCTCTACCACTTTACCCTACAGCCACTACAATTTGTGGGTCCATGTGCTATGGCAGAACCACAGACCACAGCCACATGGGTAAATACATATTGCACCTGTCCATCTGCAACGTGGGTACTCACTGTTCCACACCAGAGGTAGACCACCATTATTGATATCTGACCATACCCACCTTTCCCTGGACATCCATATCTCATCTCCACCCCCAGGCAAGGTTGTCACTGCACACAAACTGTGTTTAGCACAAGCAGACTCTACACTTGTGTAGACTGGGGTGGATGACTTCAGAGGACCCATGCTGGAGGACTATACTGGCCACTCAGCATAATCCTTGACAATTGCATCCTATGAGCATGTGTACAGTTTGCATTGGTCATGCTATCCCACATATACCCATGACTGCTCCACAACAAGACACCTGTCAGCTGTACACCGGCCATATATGCGCCGTTCAACAGACAGAGTGACCTAATACATTGCAGAGCTGTAGCCCACAGAGGGAGGACATCTGTTGACAATTCCAGCACGGCACTTCATTCACACATACTCATTACAACACAGTGTTGACAGTGGAATCATCCAGAGAATGCAGATAGGGCTCCCCTCAGTCTGTTATTGATGGACACCTACTGTCAGAGATCCTCAGCAACCCTCTCACAGCACACACTGACAACATGGCTGTGGCTTAACACATTCAATCCCTGAGACCTCCACGGTGCCCCTGCTTGACAGAGGCACAGCTCACTAGCCTCACATGTTGCCTTCTGTGACCTACTTTACAGTGGCATGGTAGCCTACTATCCTGGGGATGCAGATGCCAAGCACACTCTGGCTGAGCTGTCATTCCCTGGGGCAAGAAGCCTAGTATTGACCTCTACACCCATATGTTCAATTGTCAGATGCACAATATTTGTTGTGCTGTTCTACTGTTTGCAGGTCTTTATTGCCATAGCATTCCCTGTTCCTATGACTAACTTGTGTATCTGTGGCAGATGTTTGCATATGACGGCGATCCACTATATCACTTATGTCTCTGTGGTCATTTACTGTGTGCACTGGGCTGATTGCTGTGTTGTGGTTGGTTCCTGGACTGACACGTACAAATACCAGATATGTGTGGCCAACTGCTACATGGAGATATGGCCTAAGTGTGTGAGCATGCCCAGTTCAGCCTTTCCATGGCATGTTGTCTGACATATGCCTCATTTATCAAAGTGTGCGAGCAAGCCCAGTGTGAGCTTTCCATATGTTGCACTCTGAAGTCCACCACATATTTGGGTGTGTGTGACCTTCAACATTATCGCATGTTTATGATTGTGTGTTGGGTGTCATGTTGTGTACTAACTGGCAAACTGCTTCGTGTCTGCCACAACAGGGATTATACTGTGCCTGCAGGAATTGCATGGGATACTTTGCAGACAGTTCTCAACATACTTTCATAATGACCTAACACTGTAGTACCGTATAGTGTACTGGTTCGGTACTTTCACAGTGGTGGACAGTATCCTGGGCTTTAGTCCTATCACTGCTTGACATCTTCATAGTGAGCACAACAGACTGTGTAGGGGCCAGTTGTGCACATATGACCATGTTGCAATATGTTCAGATATGGACTACCTACACCAGGCTCGTCCAACATTGCTAGTGTATTCCACAACATGGGTGGACATTGGCAAACACTAGCGATGTTCCATAGGCCATTTCTGATGGTAGTCACAGGGTGTGTTTGTCCTTCGACACACATTGTAACTGGAGTTTGCCATTACATATGTCATGGTTGGTATACTGTGCCTCTGTCTACCTCTGACATAACAGTGATACCCAGGGTAGCCTACCATCTCCCATACACTCATCAGGATGCCTCTTGAGGGGTGTCGATATGTGGCACTCTGGCTGACCTGTACCAGGAGTTTACTGAAGTGTGGGGTGCCTTCTGTGTTATGGATCATTCTGTACAGCTTGTCCTATGTATGTCAGTGCTGGGGTTAAGGTCTCTCATGTGCATAGCTCACTGCCATTCAGATTGTACAAGGTGCAACATGTTCATTCATTCCAGGTTGGACATGGCTTCATACATCAGGCACATCTTTCCTGTAGCTGGGAAGGATGGCGGTGTGTGGGGCTGCAGTTTGTTTACTCAGGCAACACATGGCATCTGTTCATGCTCTTTGCTACCCCTGGTGGGGTACTGTTGTGGACTTTACAGTTGATGGAGGTGTCTGCTGCGGTATATCCCACAGGGGCTATTGTAGTCAGTTGTGATGCTGATGGAGGATGGCTGCAGAGCCAGAGTGAGTTCCCCTTATCTATATCTGCCAGCCTTCATGTCTGGGTGGGTATATGGTACATGTTTCTGCAAACACTACAGACACATGTTTGTCCAGTGCAGGATATTTATCACCTTTTGTACCCAGGTCTCACATTACATGTTAGGTACCTCATGGGTTAACACCTGTGTGGTAATTTGTGGGCACTTACTGTATATCCACGGTGGTTGTCTATACACAGTTCTGCGATTAGCTTGCTGACATGGCTATGGCTACAGTTGTCTGTTTGTAGGTGGCCCTTTTGTGGGTTGTTTGTGTCAGCTGGGGGTCGGATATGGTGGGCTGTTTGTACTCCTCTGCATACATGCTCAGTCACAGTCACAGTTGGCCTATACCTATGGGACATGTATACAGAACGGGGGTGGGGGGGGTCAAGACCAGGCCTTGTGGGATGCCACTCATATCCGCTTTGTAGTCTGACATGGATGCGGCATGTCTGACCATGTCAGTTCTGTCCTTGGTCTGCTTTGCAACCCCTCTACTGACATAGGGGTGTATATTTAAGCTTGTGAACATATCCATACTGAACACGTACGGTATTGTCTAGAAGCATGTGCACGGTCCAGCTACGCTGTGTGGACCACATAGCCCTCATCAATGACCTTAATGACTGCTTCAAATGGATCAGACATGTTTAGGGGCCGGTTCTGCAGTTACAACAGCCACAGTGTGTAGGGTCCAGTATCAGTAGGTCCACATTAGCCTTCTGTCTGCGGTACATACTGATCCTTTCCATAGCTGTGCAGAACAAGCTTGTCAGGATCCTGGGGTAGTAGTTTGGAGTATCCATTCAGGCAACACCTTTGTTGTGATGGACCACTGTTGTTGTACACTGCTCTTTGGGTACATATCCTGTGGTAAGGCTGACATTGGCCAGTAGTGTGATTTTGCATTCCATTACTCTTGGGGTCCATGTTGGCCTCAGCACAGGACACCATCACATATCTTTGCTGCTGTGTGTTCTGCTTTGCAGATGATGGCTGTTACCTCAGCATCTGCAATGTCAGTGAACCATCTGCTGGGATAGGTATTTTGCACTCGGGGGGGGGGGTGTTTGCACTGCACCTGACAGGTTGTATGTTAGCAATATGTGTGTGTGTTTGGTATGTTGTTTGTAATATCTGTGTGATTCGGAGCATATCTGTGGATGCCCAACATGGTTCCTACCATCAGTTGGGTATGCCTTGTTATTATCCTTAGTGTCCTGTACATTTTGTATCTTCATAGGTTCATGGGTTCATAGTAGGCTAGACACCCTAGGCCATTAGTAAGCCTAGCTAGAGTGTGTGTGTCTTTCGCCACCCCTTGCTATGTTCAATTATGGCCATTTATGAGGTTCTTCACTGTGCCTCTGTCTGGTCGTGACACAGTAGGGAACCCCAGTATACATGTACGGTCATCCATCCACTTGGCAATATTCCTGTTGAGGGGTGTCAGTGAGGGGCTCTGCCTACCATGGATTGGGATCCTGTTTCTGAGTGTGGGGAGCCTATGGGTTATGTATCTGTCCCTCCAGCACATCTTATTTCATTATGTGTTGAGGTTGACATCTGTGACTCTCACAGCTCCAATGGCTTTGATTTCCTGTGGTGTAGCATGTCCATTACTCCTGTGTTGGAAATGGCCTGGTACAACAGGCATACAATGCCTCTGTGTAGGCAGTGTGTGACTGCAGTCAGCTGGGGTGTCTACAGCCAGGCAGCATATGACATATATTTCACACCCTTTATCCTGTTGGTGGGGTAACTATGAGGTCTTCCGAACCGCTGCAGGTGTCACGTATGGTACATCCCATATGAGTCATTGTACTAGATTATGAGTCTGATAAGGGAACAGTACAGCGGCACATTGACCTCTGTTGATGTTGATGTGAATCCTTTCATGATACGGTGTCCAGTATCAACAGTCTTCATAGCCACATAGGCATTGTGGCTGTCACATGACAGATTAATGTCGACCTGTGTCCCTAGGTCCCTGATGACTCCTTGCATACATAATGGTTTGACACCTATGTGGTACTTTGTGTAACTTGTCTGGTATTTGGTGGGACATTCATACTGTCCAGTGTCTTCGGATGTCTAGGTGGGATTCTTGTGTGTGAGAGTGTGGTCTGTTGCATGCTACAGACTGTACAGCAGTTTTGACTACAGTTATGTGCACATGGGTGGTATCCGCTGCTTTGTGCATTGTCAGTTACCTGGCTATATGGGTGTCTGTGCTGCATATGGATACTCCCCCTCCTTTGATGTCTTGGTGCAGGTGTTGGGGCCATAACACATGGTATGTGGTATAACCTAGTAGTGCTGGTGTGCTATCACTAGGCCTGCAGCAGGCTTCTGTCACTGGACAGACATCAATGTTCTCTATAATGGGAAGTGCCTCCGGGGCATGAATATTGCAGTTTACACATTTGGCATTGGTCAGCATTACCCTTATGTTTCCTACCACTTATGTTTTCTAGGGTGGTGGGTAGTCTTTTTGGCCTTGCCTACATACGGCTCTATGGAGGCGGCAAAGGCCTTATCCAGTATCCAGACGCACATGGGTAACAGCTGACAGCCATCCCTGTAACAGCAGCATGACTTGTCATGCTTGACATCTCAAGCAGACACACATTACACCCTCTTGGACTGACAGCTGTAACTGTGCCAGCTGTTAAACATGAGCATTCTGTGTTTGTACTGTGGCATCATTCTTGGTGATGGTTGGATGCTGCACACAGCCAGTGTCATCCCGCCCTGGGGTACATACTCGGAGGGACCATCCATGTCTCATTTGATGTTGACCAGGGAGGTACATCTCAGGTAATTCACACCAGCATGGACATTGAGTGCATCATATTTCTGCTTGCTTTGGGGTGACCTGCGTACTTGTGTTAAGTGGCATTTTGTGGCAACCTACAAGCAGCTTACTCTACCCTTTCCCTTGTTCAGTCTGGTGAGTGGGACAGCTGTGTGTCTGCCTATACAGACACCTATTACGACTGTATCAGGCATGTTGTTTCTCCTTCGGGCCTGTGACTGTTTGGCACACCAGCTTTGCATACTATTCGTTGCATGTGCTATGTTTGAAGGTTGTGGTTGCTTGTGATCTACTTTGGAGGTTTCTGTTGGTGTGGTGTGTTTGTAATTAAGGCCTCCAGGAATATTTGTCTGTGTTTATGTGTTTGGTTTACAGTTGTGGTAGGTCTATGTGGGACTGGGTTTGTGGTGTATGTGGTTAACTTCTCCTCCTGACTAGTGTTGACAGTACTGAGTTGTTGGAGCTCAACCTCTGGTTTGGATACATGGATGCATCTATCACATATGTTTGTATTTATTGGGGGGTGTTGTGGTTGTCTGTGTACTTGGTGCTGGCGTCACATTGCCTCTGGATTCATAGATTATACTCGTTGTGGCTGGACTTAGTGGATTGTATGTGTGGACATATGTTGTTTCCATACTACTGGTCAATGATTACTTCCCTTTTTATGTTTGCTCTATCATGTGGTAACTTCCTCATTCTCTTGCATGGTTTGGTAATGGCTGGAGGCCAGCATGCCAGATGCCTGCGTGTATGGCATTGTGTGTTGTTGTTATTTGTGATTGCATACACCCAAGCATTCCTGGCTGTGTTCATGGAATGCTTGTATAACATGTTCTGTGGTGTGTCCCATATTTTGCACTTGCACAGGGCCTTTTGTGGATTCAACATCAGTTTTGAGGGCTGCAACCTATACTTTACACATGTTTTTCACTGTGGTATTCTGACCAGGGACTGGGGTCAGGGTGTGTATATCCAGTGTCATTACTCTATGGTCTGGTCTTACCAGTGAGGGGTACACTTCTCATCTTGCCATCCAGTACACATGTTGCTGATTATCACATCCAGTATGCTTACCCCTCTTGTGGGAGTAGTACATTGTTCCTGGGCATTTTGGTTTATGGAATCTGGGTAATTTTCTCCTACTGTGTTGCTGCTAGTACAATGCTACCGGTGTATGTCTGGGTATTTTCAGTCGAGCAATATAATGTGGTTTGCGTGGCTTGATATACTCATGTATTCCGACATAGGCCAGGTGCTGTTCCTGGTATTAGGACAGTGGTCTGCAGCAGGCTATATACTGCATGGCAGTTTTAACCATTGGTATTTGACCATGGCTATTCCATGCTGCTTCTTGTTGTGGTACCAACATGGGGGTGTAGTTATCCTTGCCATTTCTTGCTAGTCACCCTCCTTTTGTAGCTTGTTCCATGTTTTGTGGCTGTACAGCACAGTATGAGGTGTGACCTGGTAGTGTTAGGGTGCTAATGTCAGCCTTGCCCAGTTCTCTATTACAGGACTGGTATCTACATTCTCCTTACTGTGTGCATTTACACTGCACATATCTTGCAGTTTATACATCTGCCATGGGGTAGTATTACATCTAGGTTCCTATCCCTTGTAGAACCTATGAGGTTGGGTTTGTGTTTTGAGACTTACCTATTCAGGGCATGCTGTGGGTACTGACAGCCTTTGCCAGTATCCATGGGGCATGGCATGATAGGTGCACGCCACCCCTAGCCAGTGGTGCATCATGTCAAACTCCGCATATCTTCCCAGACTGTAACACATTGGCTCCCCTTTGACTGACTGCATTACTTCAGCCAATTATTGTACTTGATATTCTTGTCTTCATAGTGTGGCATCATGCTTGGTGAGGGTGAGATGTTAGGCAGGGTCTTCATGTTTGCATATACTAGATGGTGTTACATTGCTTAACACATGGCAATCATGCCTCAGGTGGTGCTGCAGGGCTGCCTCTGTCGGATGCACATAATACACTCCCTGTACATGTTTGAGAGCAGGTTGTGTCATGTTAGGCATCCCTGTTACTATATGAGTGAGTCAGAGAGGGGTATCATTCCCAGGATTCCTACTGAGCCAGTATATGTGCTATGCGTTGCCTCTTTGCCAAGGCCAGGGCATACTGGGCACGCCTCCTTCTGCCTACTGGGGCAGGCTCAGGTTGTTCCTCCTCCGAGTCATGCTCTGCCTGTGATGGCCTTGGCAATGGTGGGGGGCTCTTTGGCCCGGCCCTATGCTGGTCCGGCTGCAGCTGTTTTTGCAAGATCATATTATGTAGCATAGCACATGCCATGACAATTTGGGTACATGTAGTTGGTGTGTACTGCAAGGCTCCATCAGATGTGTCCAGACACTGGAACCATGACTTGAGCAGCCCAAACACACGCTCTATTACATTACGTGCGTGTGCCTCATTATGGCGTTCCTGTTCAGGTGTGTGTGCGTTTCTGATGGGTGTCATCAGCCATGGCTCCAGTGCATAACCTACATCCCCCACTAGGTGTCCGTGTGGGATGTCCCCATTGGCAAATGTCTGGTACAGCTGCATCAAATGCCAGATGTGGGAATCGTGATAACTCCTGGGGCAGCCAGCACACATATTCATTATTATGCCCTGGGCATCACACACGACCTGGCAGTTGATGGAGGGGAAGCCCTTGCAGTTAATGTAGGCCCTACCCCACTCACCGGCTGGTGCTTTGATGCGTATGTGCGTGCAGTCTATTGCACCCAGTACCTCAGGGTATTCCGCTATTTGCTGGAAGAGACACATATTGCTGGCCAATACCTCACGGGCATTGGGGAAATATACATGATCACCGACATGTGCTGACATGGCATCCAGGAACTGGTGTAGTACCCTGGAGGCGGATGCCTGTGATATCCCCATCATATCGCCAGTTGGTCTCTGGAAGGTACCTGTTGCTAGTATTCTTAGGCCAACACATACCTTGGTTTCCACTGGGATGGGTTTCCCTCTGTTGGTTCTGTGTGTGAGGCGTGGCCTGCACAGCTCAACAATTTGCTGCAGGAGCTCTCTGTCCACTCTATAGCGCTCTACTATCTCCAGCTCATGTAACCCGTGGTAGGTGACCCGGGGCCTGTACACTCTTCTGCATCTCCTCACTGTGGGTTGTCTGGCACTATCTGCATTGTCACCACCCTCAGCAAGTCGCCTATGTCTCATTATGACAGCTATGGCAGCCCCTAACATTTCTGCTCTGAGTGAAGCTTTTTCATTTTTCACTACTATTAGCTTACTCCTGTCTTGCAGTGTCTCTTAATGGAAACATCCTGCACTACTGTTTGCAGAGTTTTAAGTGCTGGGCTGGGCTACTATTCTGCCTGTGTAATTGCCTGCTTCTAATTATTTTCACCTGCTAGCTTCAGCAGTTATCCCTGCTAGCTTCCTATTAATTCTGTTGCTTCCTTTTTCCTCTCTGTTTCCTCAGGGGGGAGCAACGTGCATACTATCTGAAACACGCTCACAGTGGCTTACATGCGCGCACACGTGCTTTCACGGTTCAGAATCTACTTATTCGGGTTTACACGCGCGTACACCCGCGCAAACACTGTTACACGTCTGCCAACAGCCTCCAACATACTCAGACTGCCTTACACGCGTGCACACCCACGCAAACAGTGTTAAACATCTCCCAACATGCTCCCACATGCTCACACTGCCTTACACGTGCACACACTGTCCTTCTCGTGCTTCATGGCACTCACACGTGTGCATGCATGGCCAGCAAGAAACTTTGGTGTAGGTAACAGTGTACACCTTCCATTTCTTGACTTTCCATGACTTATCTAGTGGCACACCTCTTTCCATGATCTGTGCCTGTCATCTGTCATGTTACACTGGCCTCCAATGAACTGCATTTCTTTCTACCATTCCTCCCTGTGATGTCACCTATCTCCTACTCTATTCCTCCCCCTTTTGTATCTCTTACACTACTCAGACTGTGCTCATTTGGTATGTGACTGTGAGATTCAGTATCTGAACCCTCATTTGCATCAGATTGCCTACTAATGCTTAATTACATGTCTTAGACTCAGCTTCCCCCCTTAGCAACCACTACACGGTGGCCATGTTGGTTTTGGTCTGCTGGTCCCTGCAATGTCATTCCATGTATTGCATGAAACCCACATTTGTGGGTTTATAACCTTCTTTTTTATGGTTTTATACAGCGCAGCCCGTTTGCGCGGGACTGCGCTGGGTTTAAACATCGGCGATGGCTGAAAAAAAAAATTATATTTTTAATATTTTTGCATCGGGTTATCTTGCCAATGGCCACATATTTGGCCATTGGCATGCTGCCTGAGTCATATGCAACCTTTATTTGGAGCTGACATCGCTCCGTTGTGGAATTTGCAGAGATGTACTCAGTTGTCAGCTGAGTACATTTCTGCAGCTAAAACGTCTCCTACACGGACTGGTTTCTGCTTCGTGGATCGCTAATATACCTCATTTGCATACCTTTCGGATGCAAGTGAGGTATTTAGCATGTCCACGCCCAGTCCGTGTAAGAGACGTTTTAGCTGGTCTCTTACACGGAGCTTAGGGCTGTTCCTGGATCGTGAGGCTTGCATGGAGTGTTGCACGTCTCTTACACTCCATGCAAGCCTTCGTGAATCCTGCCCATTATCTTATTTAAAAGCTTCACTAAAGTGCAATATTAAATCGGTCTGATGAAGCAACTGTTTATGTTGTAAAAGTGCTCACCAACTTTTATTATTTTTTATTTTCTATTTTATTAAATAATTTTTAGCCATTAAATGTGTATTGCTCTCACCTGCATTTTTTGTTATTCTATAAACTTATTTGCAGAAATAAGTGATGACATTTATATAACGGTCTATTCATTTGTTAGCATGTATACTTGTTTTATGATATAATGATTTGACTGCAGTGTTTACAAACAATCCATTTTAAAATTTGTTTTAGTTATGTGGATTACACATTTTAAATATTCCACTGGAAAGGTGTGCAGTCTACTCTTACAGCAACTAAAACAAATAATCAATAAATAAATGCACAAACAAATAAATAAAATAAAATGAAATGAAATAAAGAAAAGCATAGAGCTGTCTCAGGGGAAATTCCCTGCTCATTACTATAACCATAGCCATACAAATTGACACAAGGTCATCCAGAGAAGAATATTTCCGGAATTTGCTTGCTTTTGAAGCACAAAAATGGATGAAATAAGAAACATGGTTACGATAACAGTCAGTCCCACAAGAATATGGTTGCCCCTAGTATATAATTTTTTTAGGCTGCTTCTTACACTGTTTGCTTGTGTGTCAATATTTTATGCACTTTTATTCCTTTAGATCAAAAAAGCATTGCATCATAGCTGTTGGAACTGTTGCTGATAAAATTTATCTTTTCATCACTTCTATAGAAGAATCATAGAAGAGCAAACCCATGAGGGCTGACTAGTTCTAAAAATACAACTTCAATATAAGGAGGGTTTCATTAAACTTTCTGCATCAACAGAATTTCACATTATCTAAGTGACTTTAGAGATCACCCCAAACAGAAACTGTCAGATGAAGAATCAGCATAAAAAACTGCCTTTCAGTTTGGTTCATATGTTTCCTGCCTGCTCAAAACTTTGTTTAGGCAGCAGCCTTTAAAAGTAGTATTCTTTTTGGATGTTCAGTGGTGAGGCAAGACAAAGATATGTGCTGTTTATCTTGCTAGTCAATCAGATGCCTTATTTATGACCTTTTAGAAATCAGCATCAAATGGAGCAGAACATGTCAAGAGAAACATGAGGAATAAAACTGGTTGCTTTCCTCTTGTAGCTTGTCTGATTCTTTTTAGCATGCTCATGTTTACTAATGAGGTTTCTGCAAGTTTTATTACACTGTTATAACTGTACATTAAAGCTTGCAGTAACAGGATGCTTGTTTTAATAAACAGGCCGACAGGTGTACACCAGAGCAAAATAAAGTCTGAGCATGCATACTTACTCAGGGCGAATACAGAAATATGTAAATCCAACATATTCTTTAATTTTCATCCTTTGTTGACTGGGTTAGTCCTACAAGGCTCGTGGCTCATTGCAGGGGAAACCCAAGGTAGGTATATATGCAGCGTGGATTATGGTAAACTAATGTCTGGAATGAGCTATGCAACTTAAAAATAATTACTGGTAAATAAATGATGGTTCAGAAAAAATGCAGTTCTTGTCAAACAAGTCAGTTTGCACTTGCAACATAATTTATCTTTCGGACTTTTTTATCACAGTACAGCAAACCTTTCCGCATAGATGCAGGATTCAAACCTTTCCGCATAGATGCAGGATTCTGTTCTAAACAGGATTTTGACAAAGTAAATAGCAAAAGTAAAACAGTGCTTAGTGTTACCTCTAGAGAACAATGAAGCTTTCTTCCCAGTTCTAGCAAGAAAAACAGCTTCACCTTCAATTACAGCAATAATAAGTCCATCTTGCTTCTTCTTTTGAGGTACAGGACTGTCTTCCTTCTTTCTTCTGGTCTATGAGACTGCAACTAGAGTTCTTCCTAAACATTCCTCAGATGCAAAGGTCCCAAATCTAGTGTGAACTAAGGTATTGGACTTTGAATAGCCTTAAGGGCATCTGTCCCTCATTACCTTTATCATCCTTATTTGTTTTCACATTAATCTTCTTAAAGGGCCATTCCCTTCTACACTACCTAAACCTTAAAGGCTAGCACATTTAAAGGGAACCACCTTCACTATGCTGCATGTAACCAATCCCCAGCGCAGATCCAGCAGCTGAAGCCACAGTGGCCAATTTGTTTTCAGGTGTTTGTGGACCAGCTGATGCATCATCTTGGAACTAAAAGTCTGAAGGTCTAATGTCCACTGAGATAGCTTTGGGTCAATGTCTTTGTGATTAAATAGTTATCAAAAGGAGACATGGTCTTGGTCTGTCATCAGTATGGATTCTTCCCACAGTAGCTACTGTTTTAGTGAGCTGATACACGTTCTCTCCCTCTCTCTTTCTGTAAAGAAATAGCACTTCTAGGTATTGATAAACTTCCTAGTATAGCAAATGGAGTGTACCCACCTTTACAACCCAAGATGCACCTATGACCATCTCCAGTGCAGCCATATATACTAAGAGTTGTTTTGAAAAGCATAAATAAACGTGTGTGTGCGTGTCTATAAATATATGTATATATTATCTTTCTCTCTCTGTCTAGATAAACCTGCAACAGGGTATGGATAATGCTTGATTTACCCACAGTTGGTGTGATTTTATCACAGTGACTCTGCAAAACAGTTTGCAACTCAGATACTCTTCTTGCAAAGGTCAGAGCAATCAGTAAAACTGTTTTCCATGTTATGAATCTCAGGTCAGCCAGGCTAGCTGGTTGAAGTGAAGCAAATGTTAGCATTTCCAACACAAAATCAAGATCCCAAAGAGAGGCCACCAATTTACCAGAAGGACTGTTGCACAAATCCCCTTCCTAAAACATTTTGACATAAGACTGCATTGAAAGAGGAAGATCCACGGGCAGAATGCTGAAATGGCTGATGATAAATTAACCTTGATAGAGGCATAAGAAAGGTCAAAGGGTAGTAATTATAGTTTTATGAGAAGTTAATTACTTTTTACAGGGATGTAATAACTGGAACAAGTGATGTTCTTATTGCTGTTTCACACTAATTTCCACCGCATGACATAACCTGTGTGCCCTATTCAGAAAGGAACATTTTTGAGTTATGTTTGGTCACTACAAGTAACCAGTGCCCACTTTCTTGCCTATGTACACTTGGACTACAACAACTCTTATATGACAACTTTGCTGGATAGTGTGCATGTGAGGAGGCAGGTGTGTATGTTTTTTAAAATACCTCTCAACTGTCCAGATTTAGCCTCATAGATTTGATCTGTTTGTCATAAAATTTGTGGTTTTCTGGTAATTCACAGAAGACTGAAGTCACTAAATAATGACATACATATATATATATATATATATATATATATATATATATATATATATATATATATATATATATATATGTGTGCGTGTGTGTGTGTGTGTGTGTGTGTGTGTGTATCTGTGTGTGTTTGACTTCATATCCTTCAGAAACTGCATGCACAAATCCTGTTATTCTAGCAACTAAGTTAAAAAAGCAATATTTAAAATCTATTCCTATTTTGGGCCACTGTATCTCCATTATTTCAGGTTTTGTTCAGTTTTCTTGCACTAAGAGGTTGGGAGGTAAGCGTACCTCAATTGTCCAGATTTTTGCCTCATATTTTTAGGCTAGTCCTCATTAAATTTGTCATTTTTTTCCAATTCACAAGAGGACTGAAGTGACTAAATAATGACATATATATGACTTTTAGACTTCATATCTATCAGAAAATGCATGCTAACACAAATCCTGTTATTCTAGCAATTTTCTAAGTCTGTAAGTGCAATATTTAAAATCTGTCCCTATTTTGGGCCTTTGTCCCCCCATTATTTTATTTATTTATTTACATTTGATAACTGGGTAGGGTCCGACTGGGCCAGAAGTCTGTGTGTAGTGGAGACCCAGGGAGAAAAGCTCCAAGGAAAATTACATAATTATTCATTTCTTCATATGGCAATTACAATAGGAGTTCAAATGCAAGTTCCTTGACATTTTATCTAAAAGTATAACAATAACCTTATACTATTCATACGGACAAAAAATATATATATATATTCAGAATAAAAATATCACAAAATGAAGCTAAGAAGGCTGAAGTGCCAAGAAATATTGACAATATGTGGTGGAGAGAAGGAAGTTAGACTGTTTGTTTGTTTCTTTCAGCTTTTCCCGGTTAGGGGTCGCCACAGCGGAACTCTGGTCCGCTAATGATTGGCAGTAGATTTTAGACAGTAAGGTGTTAAATTAGTTAGCCTGGTGGAGAACATGAGCAAAGCCTATGTTTGGTAAAATATTCCTTTTTGGACTGTTTAATTGAATGTTTATCATTGATGGACAGAATATGCTAAGGTAAAGAATTCCAACATATTATTTTAGGCTTTATCCAGATTTTTTATGCTAAGAGGTTGAGAGGTATGTAATGCTCTAGTTGGGGGGAGGTAGACTAGTCAATTAACCTGTTCAGGCATGACCCTGAAACTTGGTTACAGGAGACAAGAGCCCAAATCCTCTACACAAACCACCAGACTGCTAAAGAAATTGTGAGCTTCAGTGGTGATGAGCCTGAATCCTCTACACCAACCACCAGACTGCTGATGGAATTGTGAGTCTGAGTTTCAGTGCATTTTCAGGGAATTGAGTTTCAGTGTATTTTCATGGGATTATGAGTTTCAGTGCTTTTTTATGGAATTGGGTTTCAAGAGAATAGACATTTATTCTTGCTTATGCTAAGTCTGTTTTTAATGTACAACTAACTGTTTTGTTTAGCAAATGGCAGTAAGTGTTTGCGCTGTAGAATTTGAAAGCTGTGTCATTAGCATAATTACCTTTGGTGCAGAAGGCTGTGGATTCTATTCCCACACCATGTAGATGGAGTACTGGTATTGCAGTGCCCTTTCAACTGCTGATTATTTGGTGCATTTTTAAGGGGGTGATAGGGATCTACACTCTTAAGTGTGCCCTCTTTTGTATAAGATGCCTAGTGACCATGAACTTGTTGGTTTGTCAGTCATTCCCTATTGCAATATTACCAGCTTACCATTTTTTTATGCAACGTAGGCAATTTCATTTTTCAAGGGGAGCAGGCACTGAATTTGTAGATGAAACACTGAGATGTAAAGTTGTTTGCCAGTAGCAATCTCTTCATTAGTTACATTTCTCTTTGTGCTTTTTGATTGATATTGGTGGATTGTAATGACAAATGTCTGAGTGGCCTTTTATGGTTGAGATTTTCTGAAATTGATACTTTTTTCATTATTGGTTCATACATTTTGTTTCATTGTTTATGGTAAGAATGTTCAAAACTACAAATTTAAAACGCGCTCTAACAAGTGGTGCTGGATTATACAAGGAATATACTTTAATACAATCAGGAAGGTGAATCAAAGAACACATACTTGCATGCTTGGTGCTAAAAAGGTGTGCATGCAGCCCATGCTTTGAAAACAGCCCAAATGTAAACTTAATCCTCCACTGGCCAGATGCATTTTATTTGAATGTGGGTTTTAATGTTGTTTCAGTGAATGTGAGTTTCAAGGGCAGAGAAGTTTACTGCTCATGCCAAGTATATTTTCATTGTGAGACCATATTGTTTATTTAGCAAATGCCTCTCAGTGTTTGTACTATTTTATTTCAATATCTGTAATCATTGTAGAAGTAAATAAGAAAGCAGTGTGCACACTGACAGGTTTGAACAGTGTTTGTGGTAACTGGGGAGAAAACGCCAACTAATGGAACTTTGGAATGGCTCGACTGGGGGTTGCTGTGGGGGAGAGGGATAGGGGTTGCCACAGGAGGGTCTGTTTTGGTGGGCCCCAATCTATTACTCTGACTAGGGAGCCCATTTGACCTTGATGCAGCTCTGGTATATATAGCTAAGTGTAGTGGATGCCCAGGGTTCCATGTAGGAAAGACCAAAAGGATCTTTAGAAAAAGAAGTTATGAACTCTGTTATCACATTAATGGGGAAACATTAATATTGATCTGTCCAAGAATTCAGTGGACTGCCCTAATTTTATGAACCGTAAGTCTGGCATCCTGGAACAGGTATCACAAAACCATAAAGTAGGGTGGTGGGAAAATAGGTTGGAGTATAAAAACTTTTATGGCAGCTGAGGATAGATGCTGCTATCCCTCCTGAGTTAAGTGATTTAGTGTCTATAGCTCCAGTGTTTTAAATGTGTGCTGAAAAACTTTGAAACTATTTTCATTATTTAATATACAATTAGAATGTCTACTTTTATTAATTCCACACATTTTTATATATGATCATAACTTCTATGTTTTCATACGTGAAATATATTTTTTAAATTTCTAAACATGTGAAACTTGTTAAATGAAAATGATTTGTTATATTTTATATAAATGCATTTAGGAATTTTAACTTACTAGAAATTTTGATTTTTATTTCTAAATATGGATTTTTATTACTAAATGGATAGTTCTGTTTTCAAATAGGCTATTATACAGGTACATATGAATTACATGACTTTGGTACCAGTTCTACTGTTCCTTTAAATTTTAACTTGATTGTTCCTCATGTGTTTTAAGTAAGGTGGGTGTGTATTATGAGTTCAGTTCTGATGAATTCCATGAATTGTTTAGTAGATGAAAGCATACCTCTCAACTGTATCAAATTCTCAGTATTTACTGGTTTTGAAGTCAAAATAATGGGGTGTTATTAATTCCCAAGTGGCCCATTTAATTTCTGAATTTTAGTGTTTTTTTTTTAAATGACTTTATGGCTGATGCTACCACGCATCGTCAGCATACAGCATCAGCTTCGTGAGACGGACTGCTTGGCCTCCTTCCTTTCATATAAAAAGCTGCAAAGAAAAAGCTGATTCAGCTATTTTGTAGAAAAAAACAATTACTGCAGCCAGTGACTAACATATGGGTAATGTCTGATAAAATGGAAAGGAACTTGGTAATGAATACCATGCAATGGAAAGTACTTTATTGCCGTGACCACTATTTTCCAAATAATTGTGCCATAATACTGAAATGCTCTACTCTGTAACTGACAATTACAATCTATAAAAATGGTAATCCAAATGATAGTACTGGAAATATTTTTGCTGCATTGTTTAGCACATCGTGTTATTCCCTTTAATTTTTTTTTCATTTGGTGTTTTAGCAGCTATTTTGTCATTTAGTTAGTACTGGTGGGAAGTGAGACGAGTTTGTTTTGTAATTTTGGTAAATATGTATTTCACCAAGACCAGATATCCTCTTATTTGAATGTAACCCAGGGCTTACTTGCATTGTGCTAGTATATGAGTAAGAGGCTGATGGGATTCAAACCAGGTATCCTAAGTTTGTCAACGTACTGTAATTATTCCAGAGGTAGAGTTAGTCCTTGAAGTACAAATGTGTATGAGATGTCTCAACAGTAATATATTAGTCCATTGCTTAGATAGCAATCCTGGTTGGGGGGGGTGGAGTAACATGAGGTATACAGGGTGACCGTCAACTCTTACATAAGCACCACTTCTTATCTAATGTCTGAGGCTGTGGTTAGCCTTTCTCCCAACATACAAAGTCTAGGCATGCAATGAACAGTCTACTGGTCCAAGTTGCTTCTTGAATATTTTACCTCCCCCCTTTACTCCTTCACTGGCAAAAAAAAGTCTTTTTGTCTTTCTTCTGAATTTGAGTCACCACTTGGTATATTTAATTTTCTGAAAATTACTTTGTAAAAAGAGGAAGAGTTTTGTGTGTCAGGGTTGAGAGCTAAAGTGAGTCAGCATACTGACATTGTTCTCTTCATTGAGTCAGAAGGCAGTAAATATTTCATCAGGCAGCTGAACAAATGCCATCCTTACAGAAAGTAGAGTCCTGGACTTTTACCTTTTCTGGTTCCACACTATATAAATGGATGGCTAGTAATGTTGCAGAACTGGGGTGCATATACAGTTAATGCCTACCATAATGATATAACATACCATAACACCAGGAAATGAGTGGTTGTCTTCTGTTTAACAAGTACAAGAATGGACCGGTACTGTAAACCAAGGTTGTTTAAAAGCAAGCACTCAAAGAAAGTAACCAATGTGAACTTGGAAACGCCAGTAGATGAAGTTTAATAAGGATGAAATCAACAGGCATTTCAATGTTTTCCAACTTTAACTACTGGCATTTCCAAGTTCATGTTTGTTGCTTTCTTTCTCTGTTTAAATCAAGAAGATTATCTTGACACAACAGACAGCAATTCTAGCTGCTTGTACAGACCTCTGAGTCATTTCATGAGTGGCCGGTATTTACATTCTGCCCCTATACACTTGGATGCTTGCAGTGTTTTCCTGTATGTAGATTTCAGTCAGTAGCAGGCTTTGGTGCTCTTAGGAAGACAATAGTATTAAAACAAATTATGAAGCAGCAGCAGCAACATTGCAATTTAGATTTAGGTTCTGATGGTGACTAGAAGCTTTTATCTGGTCGCTATGCAAAACACAAGCACGTTTCTAAAGTTCAGTTTTGGAAATGACAAAGGTGTCCTTGTCTGGAATAGATGACAAACTAGCTGAATAAGGGTGCAACATTGCACCTTATCTTAGCAGTGTGTGACTGATGAAAGTGCGGGCAGGTTTTTTAAAATTAGCATGGACTTATTTAGCCATTTCCATATTCGGTAAATCACTGAACATTCTTGCAACAGAATGAAACGTAGTAGAGAGGCATGCAGCATTTATTACTCGCTGCTGGCCAAGCTTTAAGTTGCAAATTATCTTGCAAGTCATGTATTGAGGAAGTTTGCATGTTTGGGGGCATACCTCTCAACCTATTTGACAAGAAATCTGGACAAAGCCATAAAAGTGTGACAAAGGCCCAAAAACAGGGGGGGGGGTAATGTTTAAATCTTACAAACATCAGCATTATTAGTAAGGGGCTGTGCCAGTGTCTAAAGCTATTGTTGGGAACTTGCAGTCGAGTGGAGATGATGATGATGATGATGATGAAGGAGTCTATACTGACATGCGGTAAGTATCTTGAGTTAAGGCCCAAAATGATGGCTTAATAATGCAATATTAGCCAACAAACTCTGGAGTGGAGAAACAGTGAAAGTGGTTGTCAGATGCCAACCCATGACATGCATTATTTAGAGAAAGAAAAAGAAGTTTTGTGAAAGGAGAAAGCAGCTATTCAAGATAACCAAAGCTTAGTGGCTGAGGAGAAACTGAAATTACTGGATGAAAAACAGAAGATGGTGGAGCATCTATGAAAAGAACAGGAAGCCAGTGAGCTGCTAGGCTGGCATCTAAGTACAAGGTAAAGAACTCCAATGTTTAATGTATTAGTGTGAGTATTACTTAACAGTTATGAAACAGCATTTTTGTATGTTTTTATTTGTTTCAAGTTTCTGTTTAAGCATTGGTATTATGCTCCATTTTATGCTAATGTCCTTGTTAATGTGTGAAGGCATACTTAGCATTAGTAGTACTGCATTTAAGGCAAGTGGCCTAAGGATGAGTGTGGAGTATCCTTTTGGTTGTAATGGGCATTTTTTAGTCTAAGTCAGACTTTCAGCAACTACATTATTGTAGAATATCTACTAACTTTATTTATTTAATCATTGTTATTCAAGTTAAGTTTTGCATGCGTGTGAGTGTGTATGTGAATGTTTGAGCCATATGCATTTGTGTGCAAGTGTGTTGTATATACTGTATCTGTTTGCTTCATAGTGTCATCAATACAATAGAGCTTGACTGGACTGCATTTAATGAAAGTGAAGCGCAGACTTGCTAAAATCATTGCATTTGGTGTTAAATGTTATTAATATTTTACATTTAGCTGCTTGTTGTGATACTTCTGTGTGTACATCCTTGTCGTACATTATTGCGCATTATTAGAGCAGTTAACTTTAGAAAGGGGTCACTCATGGATAATCTTGATGGAGCCAAATGCAGTTTCTTTGTTTGCAGATGATCTGTTGTTGTATTTAGTGAGTTTTGTGTTATTTAATAGTGTAGAAGGAAGCAGTTAATTTAATTTTTATAAAAGAAAATTGTATTTTAGTTTTATAGAAGTTCAAAGTTTGATGTAAGTTCAGATGTCAGTATAAATAAAACAGTATTGTTCTGGTTATATTTTGTGCTTAATATTTAGTCTGTTCTTCAATTTGCATTTAAAAAATGGTATCCCACAATTCCATGGAGGGGTGGGGTTACATAATTATTATTATGCAAATCTTATGTTAGCATACAGATTTTTGGCTAGTTGTACATTCTTTTCATGGGCCTTTGTCCAGATTTTTGATGATTCCAGGTTGAGAGGTATGGATGGAAGTGTTTCAATGGTGTTTTAAATGCTGAATTCACTGTCTTTTTTGGCAATAAGGTGTACTATTTGATTTTTCTCCAGGTGTTATTCATCAGCGCTGCATTGTAATTTTGTTTTGTGCTCATGGGTACAGTTGGAGTGCTTGGACATCTTTTTTGTGGTTACAGATAAAGCATTCCTCATACTTTCACAGTTATTCAGAACAAACTAACCTATAAGCCTGACAGTTCAAAATTCTAAAAAAATCAAAGTTGAGGAAGCATACACTTTTTCCCCATACTTATCAATAGTTTTCCTATCTTTATCAGAAAGAGTAGGATTGGAACTAAGTGTTTAGCAGCAGTGGGATAACCTAAATGTATAGCTACTAGGTCAGGTTTTGGAAGAGTGTATACAAATTTAAAAGATAGAGGAACTTTATACATTCTATCTACCTTTTTTAGGTGTAGCTGGCCTATAATCAGGAAAATTGCAGGCAGTAATAGACACATCTTCTAAAACAGGCAGGAGAGGAGGAATGGGTATACGTTCTAAAAAATCATTCTGCAAAACTCATAGTATTTTCTGAGGGACTGAGAAACCACAGTGTTCTTCCACTGAAAATACTGGCACATTTTTGCAATAGTCTTAGAGAAAGAGAACACCCCCACAGGCAGAATCAGAAACTGATCTCTCCTCTGAGTCTGAATCAAAAATCTGAGGAGAAAATCCTGTATCTGTCCCTTCATCTTCCTTTTCAGATTCAGAATCTTCAAGAAAAGAGGAATCCCTCTTTATTTTACCATTGGCTACTTTACAAGAAGGATCAGTAGCCTGAATTAAACCCTAAGCCAAACCCAGTAAACTACTCCTAGCCAAAAATAATTTGAGCAGGAATAGACACATGCTTGGTTTTCTGGGTTTTTTTTGCTTTTTTATTTGTGGGGGGGGGGGCAACCATGTTTCTAATGGCAGCAACAGCTTCACAAGGGATGGGCAGAGCATTCTGCCACAACAGAGAGGCCTTCCATGTTCCTTCTGCCAGGACTGACAAGAGTGTCTCTCCTTACCCACTGACAAGACCACAACAGCAACAGAGGATGTGGTCCATAATGCCTATAGGTGATACTCCACTGGGATCTAGGTAAAATATAAGTTGTCTGAGGTACAACAACTGGCCACAGCAGAGTCACTCACCTGTGACTGAGGTAAATTTCCAGCCTGCTCTGGTGGCAAAGGCCATTCTTTTTGTGGCTAAAAGAAAAAATCAGCTGTGGAACTGATAGTTTGTTACATGGTCCAGCTGCAAATGGTGCCCTTTTTCTATAGAAGACAGCAAGCAAATGCGGATAAAAACTACTCTTCTTTAAAAGACGCTTTAAAACACTTTGCCAACCTGAAAAAAGTTAAACAAACAAAATATCTCCACAGGAAAAAATGCTTACTTTACACAACTTTTAAACTGACAGGGAAAAAGGTGCTACCATTTAAAAGGTGAATGAAGTCTTTTGACAGACTGCTAAAACACAAAACTTCTAGCTTTAAAGTAACTCCCCTAAAGTGGAAAGTAATATAACACAAATAATATTTAGAAAATGGAAGTTTTTTCCCCCAAAAGAGAAGTTTTCTGCACAGCAAAAGAGCAATGCCAAGCAGACTGTCAATTGTTGAAAGCATCAGAGGAGTACACTCTTTGGTGGCAGTAAAACTCTGAAGTGTTTGGTGCCCATACCTGTCTTTTAGTCAACTCTGCTTGAGCTGCCTGAAAGTGTTGGCATGGGGAAGGTACCCTGAAGGTTTAAAAGCCAGACAGCTTTTATATCCTTGGCAGGATATAACCCATATACTTAAGGCTACTGAAGCAGTGACCAATATGATAAACATCAAAGGGTCTGCAATCAGTCAGAGTAATTTTCCATGAAATATTGCAGAATAAAGCCTCAGTGGGATGTATGTAGGACAGCAGATATGGTTCTGTCTGGATCTCCAAGGACAATACAAAGTTTGCAGCAGTTACAACAAACACATCTATAATGCTATAAAACAGATATTAGGAATAGAAGACATCAAGCACTGAAGCAATCAAAGGAGAAGGAGAACCTGGTTCAAGAGGCTTTAGGCCTCTAACTTTCAATGCCTTAAGGATAACTGATCAAATAGATAAATTAGCTGTTTTTGCTCACACAGCACTCCAGCCTTATTCATATATACAGTCTCTGAGCTGGCATGTCCTCTGGTTAGGGCATATCACTTTCCCAGGCTATGTGAACATATAGTTACAAGACCCTGCCGCAGTCTCATCAGCAGTTTAAAGAACGCAGGTATTTGAAATGTCAAGGTTTCCACACCTGTCTTTTCAAATAGAACATTGGAGACATAATATAAAACAATCTTGTTGTTAATACTGATTTCACCTCTAGATAGAAGAAAACAGTAGTTACATCAGGTTTCTCATCTCACAGACAAGTATAGTAGGGGACAGGTAAGAGAAACACTCAAATGCAAATAAGCCACCCTGGAGCAACACTTCATGCAAGGAACATTTGGCAAAAGAAATCTCAAATATTCTGACAACTACAACAAATATCTGCCCTAACTATATCTTTATGTAGATAAACAAAACATGCAGGAATGAGTGACGTATATAAATAACAAACCAAAATAATATTGTACTCAATCAAGTTTAGATTCTCTGGACTGACGAATTAACTGCATACACAAAACAACAGTTTTAAAAAATAGAGACTTCAAGAATGTAAAATAAACAATAAGGACTTCACTCTTTGGGGAGTCTTAAACAAGAATTGCAGTAGGCATGCTGATGAATTAAAGAAAACAAACAAGCAATCCACTATAAAACTGAAGTACTTCACTTGAAGTAGCACATTTGCTGATCATTAAACATGAAATCCATTTCATTACATGCATTTTGGCCAATACTTTCAGTTAAAATACTAATCCATAAGCTACAATATTAGCTGTTAGATTTATAGCTTACAAAGAGCCTTTGAAGTCAACAAATATAAAGAGAAGCCAACGGTTAAGCACACTATCGGGGAAAATATTGCAGCTGCACTTCATATCTTATACATTACATTTACAATTTGATAGCTGCAACAAAAGATGTGTTTCAATTTTTGTGGGAATTATTGTTGATGAAACATAATACTGCAAGCACAGGTTACAGGATTCAAACCCATGTGATTAACATGATACAGAACCACACAATAAATATGTCAAAGAATTTAATTAGCTTCTACCATGGTTGCATGGATAAATAATGATCAGGCAGATGGGTACAGAGTTCATAACAGCTGTGGTTCACTCACATGGTTTGCATGACCACTGGTGAATCGTGTGACTTGGTTATCAGAATGATCATTTTCAATGTCTTTAAAAGGAACTTTGCAGAAGAACTGGAAAAAATATTTAGCATTTTGCTTGTATCACAAAGTCATGCAACAGGAATTGATACCCACAGAGGTACAGAATGGAAGAGATTACTCGTGTGAAAATAAAAGGAGACACCTATAAGTTACAAAAGCATAGTTGTTGTAAAAGTGTAAATGAATGCTTCTCAGAAAGATGCCATAATAAGAGGGAAGGCAATAACGTTAATGAAAGAGGAAACAGATTTAGTAGATAATCACTTCAGATTACCTAAAGGAAATCAAAGAATGAGAAAAGTGATAAGGAAAGACGTCAAAGTACTAGGAATCCTGGTATGAGGCATCCATAATAGATAAAAGAAGTTATAATACCCACAGCAAAATCATGCTCTGAAATAAAAAGAAAATGAATGTTCTTATTACAGTGAGGTTTATAAGTAAGAACCTTGATAATAAAACAAGTATGATGTATCAAAGTTTTTATGTATGAATTATGCTGTTATAAAAAATAAAAGCCTGCAGTGCAACACACCTTGCTGTTCCATGGAACTACATAGGAAACAAACTTATAGCTTTAAATAGTGTAATTCACCCTTCACAATCACCCACAGAGCATCCAGAAATCTTAAAGACCGTTCTTGATATGAGTTTGTGATACAACAATGAAAAATGTAATTAGCACATCATACTAGACATTATAATTATGGAGTTTTTACTGTTTATAAAATTAATTTTAAGGCAGTTCCTATTGCTGTATCAGGATTTTGACTGACTAGCACCAATATTTAAAAAAATGTCTCTTCATTTGTGACCTTTGTAAACATTATTTTTCCCTTTGTCCCTGATTTTTGATGTAACTGATTGAGTGACACCAACAAACTGAAATACAGTTATACAGCTGATGCTGTAGCACTTTTTTCCCCACTTGTAATACAGTGAATAAGTTAAAACGTCTCACTTATTACAAACAATTATGACTGAGTTTCCATTCAAAATATGTATTCTTAAGATGGATTCAAGAAATTCTCCTCGAGTATTTTCTGGAATCATTGCTCATGATAATCTACATTATTTTTACCCCCATTTATTAGAAGTCTATCACTGTGCTTTCTTTAGGAAATGTAAATAAAACCTTAGAGGTGCGCTTAACCTCCTTACCATAGGCAATACCAATTTTCACTGTAGGTTTGGTGCAAAAATGTTTAGTCTTGTATTTAATTTTGTCGATGGCATCTTGAAACAGATCTTAGAGCTGAAAACTCCTGCCACATCATAATGAAAAATAAACCCGCAATGATCAACTGTATAAAACCAAGGAGAAACTTTGCAGTGTGGAGGGTTTGAATTTCAGACGATTCAAGAAGTAAGCTTTACACCCTCCACACTGTGATGCTTCTTGGTTTGTTTTTGATCCAGTAGAGGTTGCATACTGGGTTTTCTGAGACTTCGAGGGATACCATGGATTTTTCTTTTTAACTTTATAAATACCTATCCATAACACTGTCACTATTCAGAGAAATTTGAGGCTAGTGTTATGTGGGGTTTCATGTGAAAATTGGGATAGAAAGCAATTCCTTTTGCAGTCTTTTGAGTGTGTTTAATGTTTAGGACATATGGTTTTCTGTATATTTGTATGCCTTAATGGCTTTCAACCATGATATTAAGAATGTTTGATGATATGAAAGGCAACTGTTAAAAGATATAAAGTAGCCACATACAAGCATTTTCATAACAAAGTTTAAAGATGAGTCAAAACATCTGTTTTGATGCAGTGTTATCAAAGTCAGCAAATTAATTGAAGACTGCATGGGATGAACAGATGAAAAACAACATTTTCTGCTAAAGAATATATGCTTTCATTATTTTACTAGTTTAGGCAGGCATGCAACTTAGGAAGTACGACATGTGTACTTTGTTTGGCCCTAACATGATTACAGTGGCATAGATAAAAAACAGACTTAAATGAGCATAATTGTTAATGCTTTGGCTAAACAATTAGCAACTTATTTAACCCTGTATGCTAATAGCATGTTTGAATAGGGATAAACAGAAACTTAAGAAACAACAATCCCGGTTTCTGGACCATTTCTTTTACTTGGTCAACTTACAGATACTTTGGCATAAGTTGAAAAACATAATAAATGTGCTTTTTTAGAATATCTGGATTACACCCTTGTAGGTTGCATTCTGCAGTGTTTCAGAACACCATGAAACAAGCTGTATGGGAATGAATGGCTATGCATTTCCTTAAATTTCTTTACTTTGTAAGCAAATGCTACTGACCTGCATATGTTTTGTAAAAGGAAAAGATAACACTGAGCAGAAAATTATGTGTGGACAAAGCAGATTATTTTGACAACATCAGACTTTTGGAAAGGAAACAATGCAGTTATGAAAACATTATCTACAAAGCTTCAGGATGTTGATATACATATGACATCACAGATGACTCATTTTAGTTCCATTAATTTTATTCTTTGACTATAAAGACAGCTATTTTTGAGAACACAGCTTGCAATAATGATATGAATTTCAATTTCGGCAGACGTGCTGCTTAAGGTTAGAATTAAATTACATAGCAATTAAATGTATGTTTTAATGATTTTATTACAGGTAAAAATGCATATTTTCTTGATACTAAGTTTTCCTTGACTGTATTTTACTAATTAAAATATATATGGGTAAAGCACAATAAAGGCAAACAGTGGTTCAAAGGTGTAAATGTTATTTGCTTTCTGTAATACAGCAACACAACTCTTTAACAGAAGACTAAATGTGACTAGCCAATGTCAGTGAGTAAAAAACAAAGCCCCTAATACATTTAACTGACTTAATGGGCAGTCTTGTCTGCATGCATGATTTCTTTTTTGCTCACTTTATAGGATTTGTGATTTTTGTACTCTTGGATGAGTTGTATTTGCTGATGTTTCAACTTCCCCAATACACTTACTCATTTTGTATGCTCACAGTTTCTGTGTATATGCCAAAGTGCTGATGGATTTTAATTTTCTTCCTTGATTGTGTGACCATGGAATTATCAAATTGAAATCAAGGAGTAATGGGGTGTATGGAGCTTGCACTATTGCAAAAGTCTGAGTAACAGTTTTTTCCACAGTCAGCTTCAACTGGTTTGTTTCATTTGGATTCAGCTTTGACCAGAGGTTGCTAAATGATGGATACTTTACAACCCTTGCTTATTACAGAGAGCTGAATTGATAGCTGTCATTACTTACGCATTTAAAGGTGATGGACAGGGGTAGATAGCAGTAACAGATGATCAAGTCAAACCAGCTTTATTACCCCGACTAAGCCTATGCTTGTCACAATAAAATTAATTAAAAATAATACAGCAGTAACCATATAAAATAACTGTGTTCTATGGCATCAATTTATGCAAACATTATACCAGTAAAAAACACCAGTTAAAAGAAGACACAACAAGCACTTACATATATGCTAAACTGTCTAAGACTATAAAAATGTTTTATAGAAAAAAAAATCATTTGCTTATTTATTTGCATTTGTTTATCAGAAAGGCCTAAGTGGTATAAGCAACAAAGCAAAACAAAGGGCTGTGTACAATGCAAAAATCACAGAGTAAAATTTCAGATATTTTAAAATACGAGAACATAAAAACATTACATTTAAGTAAAAATGCTAAACAGTAAGAATGCATTTGGCAATAAAAAATAACAGAATACAATTGAAATATGAGAAAAATATGTTAAATCATGAATCATGCATGGATAACATTAGTGGTAAAATGCAAATTAGAATGAATAGTTTTCCTTACAGCTAATGGGACCATAACATTATGAATCAGCAGAGATACCACGTTTATAGAGTAGGGAGGGAGAACTGATGAAAAGAAAACTATCAAGTATACAGGCTGTAATTTGGAAGTCTCATCTGCAGTGTAGACTGAGGGGGTAAGCTTGAAATGTAGAGGTAGTTAAATAGAATGGAGTGGAAGATAACAAAGAAGTCCAAGTTTATCCAGGTGCCAGAGAGCAGTGCAGACCCAAGATGTTTTTAAATTAAGTTTAAGATGTGTTTTAAATTGGACAGTGCTTTCCTGAAAAAGGTGGGTATTATTGTGTTGGAGTAGAGAGCATTCCTGGCCCTATTAAGGGGCTTTGAGGTTTGAAGGAGGAGTTTGTCTTTCGGTGCACAGACTTATTCTGTGCCAAGTTTTGCAAGACCAGGTTTTGACTGGTTAATAATTGGCTATATAGTTTTTATGGGAATGCTTAAATGATTCCAGTGATAGTGAAGGGAAGACATAGTTATAGGTGGCCAAGAAGAAAACAAATAAGGAGCACAGGAGGAAGAAAGTTCACAGGCAGGTAGCAGTAGCGAGGGATGTTTGACAGAACATCAGGGGGCAAGTATCTGGAGACAAATGGATTGTCTAACCATGCTATACTCATCAGTATTCTAAGTCCAGGGGGAGCAGATGAGATGCTGGCAGGTAAGGGCTGGGGAAGGCAAGTGTTTGGTGAATGGGGATACCGTCTCAGTCCTAAATCACAGCAGTATTTACCTAGCAGTGGTCAGACTAGGTGCAAAAGGAAGGGATTTTCTACATTTAGTGTTACATGTAACAGCTAATGATTTGAAAGAAGACAGTATAGAACACGCAATGGAATGGACAAGTAAAGTCGTAGCCTTGCTCAGACCTTAAGGAGTATGTCAGTATTCGCAGAAGTGCCAGCTATATCAAGCATCGGCACTATAAGATATGGATAGATTAGGCAGTTCAACTACAAGTGCAAAACGTGAGTAAAATGAATGGAACAAGATTCTTGGAAATCGAGGAAGATAGCCTGGAAAGGTAATAAACTGATAAGTATGAATAAGTCTTTTCTTAGATAGCAAGAAATCGCTTTGCAAAAGTATAGACTTTAAAAGCACAAAAAGCACATTGAGATGACTTTGACTTTAAATTAAAATAAAAGTTGGGAAGTGAAGGCTTTTCAGGAAAAACAAAGCAAGGTCGAAAAAATAAGAGATTGGTAAATGGATGTAAAAGACGTCAAAGAGAAAGGAGATTGTAGGGGGGAGATACAAGGTTAGGAAAATGGCAATATAGATGGCATGGGCAACAAAGAGGGGAGGTGGAAGGAATAATAGATGAAGGAAGGAAACCTGCATTTGGGATGTATGTGATGTTGGAGAAGAAGAAGAAAACCTAAGTGAGAGGTTAGAGAAGATGGTGAATAATTGTGAGAGATAGCAAAGAAATGGCATGAGCAGTGAATAAACTGGTAATAGAAATAGGATGATACAATGGGAAAAGCTTGAGAAAACATGGGATTGCAGGAATGAAAGAGACAAGGGGAGAGAAAAGAGGGGAGATGGAGAATAGCATCAAGGTGGTGCTTAGGAATGCCAGGTGCCTGGAAGAGAAGATATCTTAGCCGGAAGAAGCCGATGTGTCCAGACTAATAAAGTCATGGTAGATGGCATTATTACTGTACAGGATAATCAGGAGTGATGGAAAAGGGAAGGACAGGGGTAGATGGATCATAAAACTAAAGGAAGGGATAAAGCAGTGACAGGGCAATAGCAGTGCAGAATGTATGACAGGGCATGAACAGTGCAAAACGTATGACAGGGCAAGAGCAGTCCAGGATGTATGACAGGGCAACAGGTATAAATTCTGCTGAAGTCCCCACGAGTATTTTCTGCATCTAAGTGTCTAACAATATAACTTAAAAGATTGTATGCAGTGCAAAGTGGCATTCCCTTTTGCCGGTGTAAATTATTCACTTGTTATACCATCTTAGTAAGTTGCAGTTCTCCCCACAACCACAATTATAACTTCTAACCACCACAATGATGTAGGAATTGGATATGTTTTATATTCAAGATCTAATTCAAAGAAGCTCTGTCATGACAGTGTGAATTTTGCAAAATGTTCACTATTGATGGGAAAATGGTAAAACCAAACAGCAAATCATATAATAAATGTCACTATTCAATTATATGTTGCAATATTGCTAAGTTGAAAGAGGAAATGCCCAGAAGTGTTAGAGGTGCAAGTTATTATGGACTACACTGGTGTGGCCTGTGACATTAACATGTGGTCCAGTGATTCATATGTAGATGATCCATCACTTGCAATTAATAAGAGAATCCCTGCTTTGAATGTGTCAGTTCATTCAAACTTCCTGGTTAGTGATGTTGAAGAAACTATTGTTATTAAAGAATAAATTCTTGTTTTGGATAATTCCAGTCTTCCAAGTAGTACACATAGTAAGCTTAATGATAATAAAATACCTTATAGTGATAAAAACATAGTAGACTGAGGTACCTTGTCATGCCCTAGGCAGACAATCAGATTGAGCCTTACTTCAGAAATGTATTTCCATAATGTTGGTATCACCATTTAGTCCTGAGAATGTTAGCTAAATGTGATCTTTAGTCAGAATGGAGGCAAATGTACAGTTTGAGGAGCATGGTCCCCAGAAAAAATAGATTTAAAATCATTGTGTCTTGTTTATGAGGATCTATATTTTCAGAGTTCTTGGTTTTTGTAGGTTGTTGCATTGTAATCTATGCCTTCCATTCCACTACGTTAGGAACCCCCCCCCCTTCTCCACAGTTATCTGTATCTAGTCAAATAGCTCCACTATACCACAACTAAGGACTTTAACCTACACATAAGATGTGCTGGACAGACATGTTTATTACCAAATACCTACCCCGACCTCTGCAACAAACCTTTTTGCAAGTGAAACAAGCAATATCCTAGCCTCTTTCAAATTAAATCTGTGTGATTGGATGCGTACCCAAAAATTTATAATGGGACTGACTTTATTTTCCCTTTTTGAGACAGCAGTAAAGTGTGAAGGTTGGTATGCAGTGGCAGAATGGAGTCACCAAACAACGGTCAACTAGCTATGCTACCTGTATCGGCAAAAAGCAAGAATTAAACAGATGATGTGAAGCATATATTAAAAAAAAAAAAAAAACAACAATGCATCTCACATATGCCATGCAAAACAGACTATATGATTATATATCCAAAATACTCAGTGGTGCCTTACCATCCAAATGTGCTCTGGGTGGATTTGCAATGATGCACATGTATTTTGTAACATAATAAAACCATGAGACACCATTCCACATTTGGTTCATAATAACTTGTTGCTCTGTAGAATATGTGGATTACATTCATGCCTCTTAGACATTGGCCCTTCAACTTCCATCCAAGTTCTGGGAAATTCAACATGCCATTAATTCCCAACATGCACATACATATAAATGCCACCCCTGCAATCCTTATAATATGTCTTACAGTACATACCCAGAAGTGCAGCTGGCAGACCGACTTATGTGACTCACAAGATTTGAGAATGCTTACATCATGTGCCAATTGAGACAACAAGAACTGTTCCAACTCATATGGAGCTGTAGTTTGCTATCCACCATCAGTGGCATTTCTTATGGCAGTTATGTATCCTGTCGATATCTCCCATACAAGTCATAGAACAATGGAACACATGTATGGTATCTCCATGTTTACTTGCAGCATTGACACTCTGCAGAATCCCTCTGAGCTCTTGTATGCTGCTGACCCAGTAGCCAAGTTATATATCCTGTCCATGTCTCTCATATAAGTCATAGAACCATAGAATACATGTATGAGATCTCTATGGCCACCTGCAGCATTGGCACTCTGCAGAATCCCTCTAAGCTCTTACATGCTATTGACTCAGTAGCCCAGGATGTGCTCCCTGATGGTATCTAGAAAAAGGTTGCCATTAGTCTGTGATTTTATCATAATACAGTCAAGTCCCTCGATTCATTATCGCGGAACCAGTGAAGATAAGTACTAGTGTCATGGCATGATATCTCACTGTTATACTATTTATGCAAAACAATGCTTATTTAAATATGCAGATATTTTAAATGACATTTCAGGATTTTCTGGCTGTTGGTAAAATTAGCAGGAGGACATTAGTAATGTCAACATAAAGAATTCGAATCTTCATATGCATCCGTATGTATCCACTAATGAAATAAATGAATATATATATATATATATATATATATATATATATATATATATATACATATATTGATAGGTATAGTAAATCGGCATAATTACATATATAGTACTTACTTTGGTGAAATATGGCAAATATTTACACAATAACCATCACTTAACATTGTTTATTCAACTCATTATAGGTTCTGATCTTAAACGGATCCAGGTGGCAGGCTGAGTCTAACCTATTTTAGGACACTTTAGAGAAATAATGAGGCTTGAGATGAATATTTCTGAATCTGATTATTTCCAAATTTTATGTCATTACAACAATGATGTCATTATAATTTATAACACATAGTGGGAGAGCAGAGAACAAAAATTCCCTGACAAATGTGAATATTTGATGGCAGGCAGTTCAGTATGTTAATAGTATGCCATCCTATTTATATAAATGCATCATGGGAAGGCATGTCACCTGTAGATTTCTCTCACTATACTAATATTTCTGTTTTTAATTGTACTGTTAGAGAAGAATAGTTTCTAGTTGCATCAATTAACCTCTGCTTAAATAACATGCCGTGGCTTTATATAGGATTACCAAAAATCTGAAATTATGCTGTTTTACATATGATGGTACGAGGACTGCCTAATTAGCAGTGGCATGTTTTTCAAGAAAAATTATGTCTGGTGGGACGTAATTTCCAAACTATTATGGTTCACAGGCATACACAGGAATGTCAATGAACAGTTAAGTGCTTTCACCTTTAGACATCATTGGAACTGTGAATGAAACATTCAAAACACACCAGTTAAACACTGATAAAAGCCATACACACCTTGTTATTCACAAATCAGTAACACAAGAATATAAACCAATTGCTAAGAATATTTAGGAAATGGGTAACCAGTCAAATAGCTGGCCAATGCCAACCTTAGAAATAAAGAGTGCACCAGTCAAATTGGTGTACAATAAAAGCACTGAAAGTGAAAATTTAGCCTATCAGCATTCACAATGAAAAAAATGCCATATTGTCGACTACACACATTTATTCTGCAGTGGTACAGTGGTGGCGCTGTTACCTCACAGAAAGAGCCTCTCCCGTTTGATTCTTGGCTTGGCTTGGGAGTGCCTTCTGTGTGGAGTCTACATGTCCTCCCCATGTTTGGGTAGCATCCGAAAGACATGCGTGCGTAAATGGACATGCCTTCATTGAAGGTTGGGCGTCGAACTGACACCTCGGTGCTTTGTAAAAATCTACTGCCAATCATTAGCAGAGAGGAGTTCCGCTGTGGCAACCCCTTACCAGGAAAAAGCCGTCGACTGCACACAGTAAAAAACTTTAAACCAAAGTTAAAGTCTGGATGCTCTTAGCACTTTTCTGGTTTAAATGAAGCAATTTTGATCACAAGTGAATTAAATCTAAGAGCATTCAGACTTTAACTTTGGTTTGAAGGTTTCAAGGCTTTTATTGGTCACCAACTTCATCAGTGCAATTTTTATTTCTAGGGTTGTCACTGATCAGCTATTTGATTGGTTACCCATTTCTTAAAGATTTAAATATCCTTAGGCATTGGTTTATATTCTTGAGTTGCTGATTGATAAATAATGGGGGGGGTCTGATTTTTATTTGTATTTAACTGGTGTGTTTTGAATGTTTCATTCATGGTTCTGATGAAGTTTAACGACAAATGCACTTAACTGTGATTGATTCTGTTTGGTGTATTAAACTTCTGTAATGAGTGCTACCTGGTCATTGGATTTTCATTTTAGTGATTTTTATGGCCCAGTGCTGATTTCTGTTGTTCAGTTTTGTGGACTAGGAATGGAAATGAGGTAAACAATTGATATGACCTAAGGAAGAGGAAGCCTGAGCAGCTCAAATTGTGAGGGAAGTGTGTGGCCATAAACGTTTTGCAGATTTTAGTTTTGGTGGTCTTAAGGGATCCTTATGAAGTTTAAGTAATAAATAAAGATACTGTTGATGAGGATCGGATATAGTCAGATGATAAAGATCTGATATAGTAATAATGCCCTCCTCACTGGCCAAATTCAAAAAAGCATCAATGCCCTGCTTAAATCATGCTGTCGGATCTAAGGGCATCTTCATATAAAACATACCATCCGATAATTGTCTCTCTACTTTGGACAGATAAATTGCCCGATCCATAACAACCATAGAACCACCCTTATCTGTTGTCGAAATCACTAGTTTTTTTTTTTTATTTTGCTGAAGATTAATGAGGGCCTGTTGTTCATTATTGGACAAATTATGTTTAGGTGCCCTAAATTCACCTCTGTTAATGTAGATCTTTCCATACACAATCCTGAAAGATTGACATATATTTGTTCATTGGGGGCATAAAGGAGCATTTGTGGTACCTGAAATCAGTAGATCTCTAAGAGACATCATCCCCAGCAAAAAATAATTTCAAATGTAGTAATCGGCAAAAGGACATGGCATCATTAACACTACTGTCTACAGGAACAAAAAAAGCAAGGACAAAACTGAGGCTTTGTTAAGCAATTGTATTTCATTTTCAATTAAATACACTGATAAGATGCTGTGTATATTACATGGTTCATTTATTGTAGAATTAACATCTCCAAAAGTGTGTCTGTTATCAGATTCACTACTACATTTGGTCGGAACACTGGAAATTTGAGACAGATTATTGACAAATACTGGGATATATTACGGACAGATCAGAAATCATCAGAAATTTTTACTATGACATGTAAGTTCTCATATCGCAGGGGCAAAACACTTGGGTCTTATTTCAGTCATTATAAACATAAATCGAATTTGCTGATTTATGAAACTACATTGACTGGTAATAAAGTGGTAGGGTGCTACCCATGTGAACACTGTTCGTTTTGTAAATATGTTTCAAAATCAAAACAATTTTCTAGCAAAAATACCCCTCAGGTATATGATATAAAATTTTTAAGCAATTGTAGTTCAGATTGGGTTTATCTATCTGGTTACTTGATTTTGTGCTGCATTCTATATTGGTCAAACATCACGTACTTTAAGAATCCGCATATCAGAACATTTAAGTGATATCAGGAACAAAAGGCAGTCTAATGCCCAATATAAACATTCCCTCAAACACTCTACAGCTGAATTTAGATTTCTTGTCACTGACAGAATCCAAGGAGATAGAACAAATAAGATAGGAATCCAGAGTTTACTTAATAAAAAAGAAAAAAGTTGGATCATCAAGCTAGGAGTGCTATTTATCCCTGGTTTAAAGGAATATTTGTGAATCAGCCAATCAGAATATTCCTGTGTGTATTTATATCCTTAATTTATCATGGTATGCATACTGTTCCCACTGAGGAAGGCATGCTTACTGTCAAAACCATTTTGGGTTTTAATGTATGCCTTTGGCAGGATCTGGATGGTGCATTGTTTACTTTGGAATAAAGTAACATTCCACACTTGAGTGTTGGCCTTTTTTCATTTTGGTAAACAACTGATATGACCTGAGGAAGAGGAAGCCTGAGCAGCTCAAATTGTGAGGGAAGTAGGTGGCCATAAAAGCTTTGCAGATTTTAGTTTTTCTGTAGTGCTACTATGATATAATGAAACATCCAGCACTATCCATGTAGAAAACACATCTATGCATATTGCATGGTGTTGCATGTAGATGGTACTATGTTTAGAACATATTTAGACATACCACAAGCATAATCAAAGAAAGATAATCACAATCTGGTATGCATTATGCTATGAGGCCCATTCTTCTGTACCTAAAGGTTTGAACAATTCTACATTTATCCTTTACTGAATTTGTTTGTAAAACACTATGTTTGCAATAGCTCATAGGTATTCAGTGTTCAATGTCAGTTTTAATCAAGCTCATGGCCACACATCTAAACCTCTCAGTATAACACATCTGCACAAAGTCTAGAATAATGACAGGAAAAAGGCCAGAAAATAAGGACAGATATTAAATATTGCTCTGATATACCTAGAAATTTACTAGTATAACAGGATTTATTTCAGCATGCATTTTTCTGATACATATGAAGTCTGAAACTCAAATGTGCATCATTATTTAGTGACTTCAGTCCTTAGTGATTTGGCAGAAACCCATATATTTTGTGCAGAAGAGACCAAAAATATGAGAAAAAAATCTGGGCATTCTGTGAAAATCTGGACAGTTGAGAGGTATCTCTTGTCCAATGTACATCTTCAGTAAGCTTGCTAACCTTTAAAGTCAAATCACATATACATCCAATTTCATTACCAATTATCAAAACCTTTTTTTTGAAAAACAGTAGACAATCTGCCTTTATTATTCTTTGGGGGAGAGTGGCAGTAAAACATGTTTGTCCTTACTAGTTATTGTACATAGTATGGCCTTTGTTGTCATATAAAGTGTACACATTAGGACTCTAACACTGTCAGGAAATGTGAATTCATATTACTATCCAGAGATCCCTAATGTTTGTCACATTATCCAGAATGCTACCATTTAGAGCACATGGATAATATTGTTTCTTATCACTAAAGTGAATCATCTTTTGACTGTTGGCATTAAATTCTATAACTCTGTTTTTTCACTCAGTTCTCCAGGATATCCAAACAAATTTGTATCCTTAACCGATCATCCAAGTTTGTGACTATAGAATCCATCCTGGTGTCATCTGCAAGTTTGCTACACCAGATATTTTCTTTCAGCAGAAAATTAGACATAAATACAATAAATAAATTAAAGCTTAACACTGAGCCCTAAGGGACTCCAACTTCCATTCCCAATAACAGATGAGTTGCCAGTTTTAACTTTGCAACTTCCTCTTTTAAACCAGTTACTTACCCGTCTTATAATTTAACTACTGGTATTATTTAATTTCATGATACTCTGCACTCCCTCATGGAGCACTGGATCAAACCCCTTGGCAAGGCCTAAATATAAAATATCAGTTGCAAGCCGTTCATCTATAACTTCCCATACTAACTCATAAAAAATGTTTAAATTTAATAGGCATGAATGGCTTTCCATAAATGCATGTTGGTAAATATTCAAACAGCAGATAAACGGACAGTTCTTAAATCACAGATGATTCTTAGAAACATTTTCCATAAAATACATGTCAAACTGACTGGATAATAATGCTCCAGTGCTGTTGCAGAACCCTATTTGTATATCGGGACAATCACAACATCCTTTCGTACTGTCAGCACAATTCCTTAGCTCAGGGAGTTGTGGTATAGAATATGAAGTGACACTTTACCAAAAAATTCACAACTTTTGACAGAAGTAGGCCAGTGAGGCCATCAGGATATCAGGAATTTGAGGGTTTAATAAGTTTAACTGATTTCTGAATTATTCATGGTCTTAAGTTGTAACATTGCTCTGATGATGTACAGTTAACCGTGAGAATTTTTTTCTGTGAAACTTTCTCCACAAATATGTTGGCTAACTTGTCTGGGTCAGTTATTATAACTGCATGATGTTCCACTGAAATATTAGATTGTTGGCTCTTTCTCTAAGGCCTTACATGTTTAAATATCATTTTGTTTATTCGCTATGGTGTCTTCAACTAATTTGTTTCATAGCTTTGTATAGTTGATCTTATTTTACCTTATGCTTCTGATATTTGTGTTTTATTATTCGCATTTGGAAAGCTTTTATAAATCTTCCATTTTTTTTTCTTTCTTTTTCAGTTTTGATTTCCACCACAAGCAGGATGTCTTAAGAGTAGAACTAGATACTACAGAGATACATTTCTCTGAGGATTTATAAATTTATGGAATATTTTACATGGAATATTTTCCATGCCTCAGGCATTTTTTTTTTATTTCATTGACTCACTTGACCTTCTTCTCCTTATTTCTTCTGAAACTGACCCTTGGTAAGCACTATAAAAGGCCTTTCTCAATCCACTATCTGAGTCTGATTTCTTAATGTATTGTCAGAATTCCTTGGGAAGACATAAATGAACAGACGTATGAAGGTAGCAGATAACAAATAAAGATTTTGCCATCCTTCATAAATGTAATATCAAGTATGTTTTCATTTCAGATATCTTTTGTGACAATTTGCACATATCATACATCTTTGCTAACTCCTACTAAAGTTCCATGCAAATGTCCTGTTTGTTTGAAATCCAGTCAAGCCAAGGTGAATTTACGTTCCTATGTTCCCTGCTGTGATCTCACAGTCCTTTGACATAAGGTTATTCAGGACAGCTGTAAATGAGCTAACCTCATCTTTGCCTTGATATGTCATGTGTAAAGTGCACCAATATCCCATTCATATATATGCGATTCTAACTTTTACCCCATCATATAATGTAAGTTGCTACTAATGTTTATTGCTGAATTAGTAGCTGAAATGAGCTTATAGTTCATTTAAATTTAAAGTACCCTTCCTTTTTTCCTTTCTAAACTCATCTTAACCTGAAAAACGTCTTAGTGCAATAGTTTTATTTACATTTAAAAATCAAGTTTTGGTAGTCACTAAACCATCATAATCCCTTCTGGACTTGGTTCAAAACTAGAACTAGATCAGAAATTGCCTAGACCAGGTAGAGGTTGCTTGTAAATAACCCAAAAGAAGGAGAACATAATGACAGTTTACCAGACTAGTTGTTCATATGGATGAAGCAGTGACATGTCAGTGGCCCAGACAAACCATGTCCATTTAGCAGCACAGCAGCTGTTTGAGTGGACCAGAGGGTTGGGAGTCAGCAATCATCGCTGCATCATTTGTCCTTGGGGGAGGAGCCATAAGGTCTAGCAGGGGTGGGGAATGGTTAGTGGGGAGGGGAACAACGAATACAGGGTTTTCAAATAAGTTCCAGATTTCCAGCACTATGACCTTTGTTCATTTTCAAGATCTTTTGCATGGCTGATTCAAATGCTACAAGATGAAGTACTGTGTACAGTGCTGATATTTTCTGTTATTTAATAAACTGATAGAAATGTACTTCCTAAACTAAATGTGCACTTGAGAATTAAATGACCTACAGAATATATTTCCCTGGGTAGAGCAGACAAACGATGATTAAAGCCAGATGTGCACTTTCACGGATTTGGTATCATTGCATTTTATAGAGGGCTTCACTGCTGGTGGGAAGCATGAGGTGCACCCGTGCAACTCTATTTTACATTATATGCAGTGCGTGCAGTGCATGGCATGTTCTGCACCACTGCATGCTGGAAACAGTGACCACGTTTAATGTAGTGTTATGGCATGCATAGGCTTATCCATCCACAAGTAAATGCCAAACTAGCAGGAAACTAAGTCTAGCCAATTTCTCATTTGGTGCTCAAATTAATCTATCCTATTTGGTACTAGACTGACCTTACCCATCCCATAGTTGATTCTCAGGATTCATTAACACCTGCACTAAGTGTACACTGTTATGAGTGAACAAACACGGGCATAACTCACATCTTCTTCCTCCTAAGTTTAGTTTTCCTACTGATTTTCTTGCAGCTTTAAATACTGACAAGGATTCATAAAGGTTACCACAAAATGTAAACTACATGTAAACTTAGAGTAATCTTTCTGAGTGAATAGAAAGCACAAAAAATGCGATAGGGATGTTTTTGAATACATATCATGTACACTTAGGGCAGGCATTATTAAATCTGGCTCAATAATTATATGTTACCCCTAATGAGAATAACTGGGATCATACCATACCATAGATAAATGAGAGGACCCATGCATGGGATAAAGCATTTGGGAGCTACTTCTGTCCATTAGTAATATAAGAGTCAGTCCCTGAGGTAAATGTTCTGTTTTTCATCCACAGATCCACTTCATGCTTGAATATGGATAGGAATGAGCTCTGTTTTACAAGGATGATGAGTTTCTATCCCCTGTGAGCTGTATCTGTTCATCATACTGTTCTGTGGATGATACACAAGAGGCTGATACCTCAATTATTTGTGATGCCATTTGACTTGCTGATATGTAGTAAATCCATCAGTATTGGGTTGGAGGATGCCATATTCTAGACACAGATTATTTTATGCCAGGCTGGTGAAAGCAGTCTGTAGGATACCATGTATAGTGACACAGTTTTGACCCAATCCATGTAGAACATATTTTTAGGCCTTGTACCCCCTTAGTAAGGTATCTCTGTGGAGATTCAAGTTGTTGCATGTGTCTGGATAGATACAAGACAAAAGGAGAATTTTATTCAATGACTGGCCTAACGAAGGCCAAGTAAAAGGGGCAATGACATATGTAGCTCTAGACACAATCCCTGTACTTATAAGCTGTACGATATAGAAGGACTTTCCTATGACAGTGGACATATTCACAATATCAAGTTAACACTGTTTAAATGGCAGGTCGAAGGTAAATCAAGAGCATTTGTTCGGTCTGTGTCACTATTTCCATGCACAAGAGAAAGAACTTCTCACCACTGAGAAAGTACAGTTGGGTAGTTTGTGCAACTGATAGCAAAATGTATGATCACAATGTTGTAGTTTAAGAACATGGTGGTCTTGTCAAAAAAAAAAAAAAGTTTTCGGTCTTCACCCATTCTGTATAGATAATGTCTGAGGCCAGTATGAGTCAGAAGAAGAGCTGATATGGTTAATCTCTGGCTCACTTCCTCGTGAACTTCAATGTTTTCTTTTAATCCCAATTTCTCATTATTTCAGGACTCATACTATTGAGTACTAAACATGTATAGGGAACTCCTTCCAGGCTACCAGGTGTGAATTGACTGGAGATGTATCCTAGAAGTTCAGGATTTCATAGTTACATCCATAAGGACTAGGCAATCAATCTACAGACCATTACAAGCCTAGCAAAAATCCATATTCAAAAGTTCCCTCCAGCCTCAAGAAGGGCAATGCAAAATATTTGGGGGCAGAATTTGAGAGTACCTATCCAGCTGTCTAGGTTTACCTTGAATGTGGTAAGGGTGCTACTCTGCTTGGCATGTAGGGGAAGTTTATTCCAGAGTTAGACGATACATATATGAACCTTTCATGCTAACACATCTTAATTATCTTTAATGAAGGTTAGTTCCTTTAACTGGGTATTTTAAAACCATTTGTTGCATAAAGGAACTTGGTGTGAAAAAGGGTTGGATCTTTCATGGCTCGAAAAGCTAGACAAAGACCCAAAAAGAGAAATCTATAAGAAAATGAGCATAAAACATGGCTGCCAGTCTGTCCTGATAACTAATATTTCTGAGGCCACTAATCTTTTTAGTTTGGTCACCCACACTGAGTGGTATGTTTAGAAAAATATGTGCCAAATGTGGCAGTTAAAGTGCAGAGTTTGGTACAGACTTTGGTTGTGAAATCATTCACTTGGGAAAGTCCTCATGGGGAGGCCAGCTCTTGGCTTCATTCCCTTTCCCTGAAAATGTATCAATGCCCTCATAAACTGGAGACTGTAGCTGTTTGTTTCATCCATCATATATAACTTACCTTCCTTACGTAGGTATGTGTGACTGCAGTATAATTCTCACCCCTCTGTAATGCTATTGTCCCTGTATGTCCATGGTGCCCTGTCTGTCTGCTTCTGTACACATACAGTACACACATCAGAGTTACTTACCAGTTTACTACCCCTAGTTCTTGTGCCATTCTAATGGCTGCACTTTGCCCTTTAGGAAGTGGTAGCCATTCCTGAAAATGCCACTCTAATTGTATAAGCTTTTTGTCATGACATATTCTCATCAAGACACACCGAATGTGTTTATCCTTCTTCTTACATTATAGTCGCCATAGATACTCTCCTATGCTTCTCCGTTTCTCCTTCATGATTTATCATTGTGGTTATACTTCCAACTGTATCCTAGTATAAAGCCATTTAGTCCTTGAACATGGCCAGTGGAGGCTTTTCAATAGTTACAGTGGTTTGAGATTATATACTTTATACTATAGACAGCAACGTGACACTTACTCTTGGTATTTCTTATCAGTGTTACATGAATTATCTATACACAGGTGCTTGTGAATAATGGTACATACAGTGGGCATCACATACCACAGTTCGTGCATCCTGAGAGAGCAAATGATATGCAACTCTGTTTATATGTCATTGAAAAAAGCTTAAAACTTTGTTAGTCATTACCTGTGTCTATTTTTATAACAATGAGTGTTGGCAGTTGTAGCACATTCCATCTGCCCTTGGCAAGTGATATCATTGTGTAGTTTACACAGATTCTTCTTAACATGGGTGTCCAAATACATGAAGTAAACAAGGTATGGCTAAGCAACATTGGTATTAGCATAATGTGCCTCTATGTTATGAATTTTGATATAATACAATATCATAGTTGTATTTCTGAATGTTCCAGCTATCTATAATTCTGTAGTCCTGTATTAACCACAGCACATGGCAGTCACTTTAGTAACTTGTACTGCTGACATTTTAAGTGTGGCTTTGCATACAATCTATGATCATTTTTACACACAGCAGGTTGCACCTGTGACAGCCTTTCTTTGTCTATATACATATATATATATCTATATATATATATCTATATATATATATATATATATATATATATATATATATATATATATATATATATATATGGGTCTACTTCTTTTGACCTAACTCCCATTTGTCTGACACCCATTTGCCCGAGACCAAATGACTGAAATTTAATTTGCCCGATACTTCATTTGCCCGACAAGTATTCTTAGAAAGAAAATGGAATATGCCCCCTTCCCCACTGTAGTGCGACCCTGGAGTTAGAATATATAGTTAGGGGTGTGGGGGCACAGCTCCCAAATGGGGTGTGGGGAAGCCCCTCTTACTTTTCTTTTACTAAGCAATATTACATCAAAAGTTAACAATATCATATGAAATGAAGTGGGGGGCTTCACCCCCCACACCCCCCCTAACTATATATTCTAACTCCACGGTCGCACTACAGTGGGGAAGGGGGCATATTCCATTTTCTTGCTAATAATACTTGTCGGGCAAATGAAGTCTCGGGCAAATGATATTTCAGTCAAATGGGGTCAGGAAAATGAGTGTCGGGCAAATGAAAGTTAGGTCAAAAGAAGTAGACCCATATATATATATATATATATATATATATATATATATATATAAATAGGTAGATATGTATATAGTATATAAATATATATACATGCATGCACACACACACACAAACATGCACACATTTCTTTGTCTTATGGGCAAGTGTTTCTATCAAACAGTTCAATAAATAAATAAATAAATAAATAAAAAAGATGCAAAAATAAAAAAGAAAATGTTTCAAACATAGAAAGACAGAACTTTCATGTCAGGCAACATTTATTGGAAAAAATACTACCTTGGTCTCCAAAAGACCTTCAAAGGATTAAACAATATAACACAACATAAAAATAAAAGCTGGAATGGGCCACTTATATCCCAGCTCAGCAGGGTATCAGTATATTTTAATTTTATTTAGCAGGTTAATGAAGGAGTGTGACTTAATTTAACACAAAACCCTCCACATTGGCCTTAATGAGTCCACAACTAACTCCATATCCAAGTACCCTCCCTGCTTTAAAGAGAAAGTACAAATAAATGTGGGACCCTTACAGCTGCTCAAGCCTCAGGTGCTTGAAACCAAGGAACTCAGTCAGAAACTTGCTCAGGCATTTCCCCATCTGACCACATAGCAGCTGCTCGAACCTGAGTTCAGGGATGCAGTTGCAGCAACTGTCGCAGACAATAAAGATCTCATCATAGAACTGGTAAATGGGGAAGGGAGTGAATTAGCTCAAGATTAAGGTTAGGGAAGGGAGGGAGATTTTAGGTTTAGGGAGCATCAAGATTTGGTTCAGAGTTACGGTTAAGGAGGGAAGGGGGACTTTTTGTTTATGGAGTCATTAGGAGTTGGATCTGAGTTAGGGTGGAGGATTTTAGTTTTAAGGAATAACCGGGAGCTGGTTCAGAGTTAGAGTTAGGGAAGGGAGGGAGTTTTTAGGTTTAGGAAGTAATCAGAGCTTAATTTTAGGGTTAAAGTCAGGATTCTGGGAGGGACAGTTATCTTAGTGGTAGTACATGGTAGTTGGTCTAGAGGGAGTTAAGAACACTGCCAACATAAACAAGTGGCAGCAGAGACAGCCAACATAAACAAGTGGCAGCAGAGACAGCCAACATAAACAAGTGGCAGCAGGGACAGCCAACATAAACAAGTGGCAGCAGGGACAGCCAACATAAACAAGTGGCAGGAGGGACATGTGTCACAAGCTAATGGTATACAAGCATTTATAGTAGACTCTGTAAATTTAATGCCAAAGAAGATGAAATTCAAATGTAACAAATCCCTTTAAAAACTGATGGGGATCATGAAATAAAAGGCAGCTCATCAATACAACATAAAAAAGCATTACATTGCCCTTAAATTTTGAAATGTAGATGTATTTGTATTCCATACCATTTATAAGAAGCTGCGGTGGTACAGCAGTAGTGTTGTTGCCTCACAGCAAGAGGTTCTCCAGTTCGATTGACAGCTGGAGTGCCTTCTGTGTGGAGTCTGCATGTCCTCCCCATGGCTGAGTGGCCTCCGAAAGACATGCGTGAATGGGCCTGCCTTCGCTGAAGGTTGGGGGTCGGGCTGGCAACTCGGCACCATAAAAAATCTACTGCCAATCATTTGCAGACCGGAGTTCCACTGTGGTGACCTCCTAACCAGGAAAAGCTGGAAAGACAAACAAACCATTCATAAAAATCTATGCATATGTAGAGGCAAAGCATGTTCCAGTTGCAGTACCCTAACCCTGAAATTAAAACATAGACTTGAACAGAAAGTAATTATGATAAAGGCAAAATTCAAGCAATTATATAATATCAGGTGTTGTGGTCCATCTGTCAAGTAATCAGCTATTGCTTTTATGCTATATCTATAGGAAATATTACTATACAGTGCCTGAACATCAACATCTATCCAGCTGAAATTATTCTATTAAAAAATATCTTTTGACGAGCTATAAATAGAATGAATTCCTTTTACAAGGTAAATATGACATTGTATGAGGTACATTAGCAGATGGCAGCCTTGTTCTTATTTTTTATGATGATGAAAAACCTATTTAGAACATAAAAATTGACTTACTCTGATCATTGAAGTTAAGACAATAATTGCTTAACACTTTTCAGTACTGATTATACAAAATATATATTCAGAATATCTGTAAAAATGCATGTTACATTATTCCACATGAAATAAGCAATTTTAAAAACAATAGTAGGTTACTTTGCTATAAAAAATCCAGAGGTAATCTATATGCTTGAGTCTGTTCAGTAATAAAACTAGGCAGCATTAAGGTTTCCCTCTCCCACCTCTAGATTAAGGATTCACATTTCTGACTTCGAAGATCGCCTTTCTGTAGCACTCTAGTGATGATTTAACTGTGTGCTATATTATCTATTCCTCACCTTATAGGCTGGTATATGGCTGAAAATAGTCCAAGAAAGAACAGATCACTTACTTAATTAATAAACAGCATAAGTAAACAAAAGTTTTACTTACTCCAGCTGGATACAAATCTTTTTAGAGATAAAAATATGAGTAAAAATATTTTTTTTAAATAAAGAATGCTTTTTATTCAGTCACTCAAAAAAATAAAAAATAGGAAGAAGAGTGAAAACTTTGCAAAAGAAACACACACAACCTGATTTCAGAAAAACATTTGAGGTTGTTTTTCCTGATTCTGGTAATGAGGGACAAGTAGTAGTAGCAGGAATCAGCAAAACCAGGTCTATATTATATCCATGAAGAGGCGTTCCATTGAACGCCTCTTCATCGACCCTTAAAATGCGAACTCTCATAACAGCAAACAGTCACATCAGCAATTTCTTTCCTGGGAAAGAAATCACTTGCCCTAAAAAGAAGAACACATCACTACAAACATTACAAAGTGAGGAGCTTCACCCCCATGCCCCCTAACTAAATTTACCAACTCCGGGATCACATTACAGCGGGGAAAATGGCAAACTAATAAGGATGGCCAAGTGATTTCTTAAACAGGGATAGAAATTGCTGATGTGGCAGTTTGCTGTTATGACAATTCGTGTTTTAAGGGTCGATGAAGAGGCATTTGATGGAATGCCTCTTCGAGGACATAATATAGACCCAGGAAAAGCAACCTTTTCCTGAAATCAGGTTATCTGTATTTCTTTTACAAAGTTTTCACTCTTCATCCTTATTTTTTACTTTTTAGACTGATTAAAAAGCATCCTTTATTTAAAAAATATATATATTTACCCTTGTTCTTACATTTTTACTTAAAAACTAAAAAAAGGTGGGAGGTCTGCAATGCAGGAACACCTACATCCAGTGGGAAGCAATCATTATACAATACACAATACTTCAGCACTCTAGACAGCTCAGTGCATCGAAGAGCATGACAGAACCAGAGAGAGACAGTGCCACAAAGCCAATTTCAATAAAATGCATAATAATAATAATAATTATAATAACAATAAAAAATAGCTATACTATGGCGAGATACTACGACATGGTATGGTCTGTTGCATTTTAACCAGGGAGGTAATGTTTCTTCATAAAATCTATAGGAAATTAGATAAGCAATTCTGGGGATGCAATACCCTCATGAACAACCCAGGGCAACCCTCACCATGGGTAGATAAATAACTTACCTATATTCCTGTTGTGGTGTCTCGCTATTAAAATTCGTACCTTTTTGAATAATGTCATTTTAGTATGCAATATTTTTGAGTTTTTATTTCTGTATGCTAATATAAGAAAGAGCAGAATGGAAGTGAATATATTGTGCATGTATATACTCACAGTTTTGGTTATGCATGTACAACACAGATTACAAAGTAAGAAGGTGCACAGGTTATAGTAATCATGCTGTCGTTTCCAGACATTAGTCAAACAGTATTTTGTTTCGGGAGTATGAGGGACTATAGTATCAGAATTACTTTAAAAAGACAAAGATGATATGAGATGCAAAATGTGAGTCAGTCTGAAAAACAGAAGTTCAAATGGGAAGGAAAATTTGTTTTAATGACGTTTCCAGCACTTAGATATGACTTAAAAATAGAGGATGGTTTGTTATAATTATGTCATATTCACAGCTGTGTGTGTCTCTTCTTTCTCCTTATTTTTTATTATTTTTTTTATATCCTGCTTTTAGTGATCTGCTTTTCTTTTTGTGAGACATTTACTTTATCTTAACATATTGATATTTTTTAAAAATCTTCAATCGACTTCGCTGCTTGAATTACTTTTGGACATAAATGACACTGGAACCCAGCTGACTGACTGCTTCCTACCTTTCACTCTAAATACAAAAAGCAGCTTTACTCTTCATGCAAATGTTCATGAATATTTGGGCAATGTGGCTTAATTATTAATACTGCTTATAAAGAAGTAGGAACCTCTTATGCTGGTAGTAAGATATCTAAGAGTTGCACTAACTCATTCCAAAGCTCATATGTAAATCTCTACACACTCCAATATATTAGTCATAGATGTTTCCGTATTGAGACATACCTATGCACCACTCAAAAGGCAGTTCAAAGAAAGGGTCAGGGTCAGTTGCTTATCAGGATTTGACACATCAATTCCTTGCACTGCAAGTGCAAATATGATGGCATCATAGTACATGTGAGTTTGGCACGTAAAAATCTACTGCCAATCATTAGCGGACCGGAGTTCCGCTGTGGCGACCCCTAACCGGGAAAAGCCGAAAGACACAACAACCACCTCCCTGGAGTATATAAAGAGAGATATTATGGAATTCTCATAATATGTGTCTGGGACTGGTATGAACTTAGCCTTGAGCTGCATTCTACCATCAACAAGAACGATGCTGCAATTTGAACAAAAGATTATTGATTTCAACAATTGGCTTAGCTTCTGTTGACATTCAAATTGAGTACAATATATATATATATATATATATATATATATATATATATATATATATATATATATATATATATATATCAGCCTGGCAAGACATAGACAGTACAGACTGCTTTGCTAAGCATGGCCTGTACCTCACCACACAAGGCTTTTGTATATTGGCTAAATGTTTGTTCACCATCCATAGCACCTTTTTTAGGCAATGTCAGTCTTCTATAGCTTCCAACATGATTAATCAGAATCTGAATGCCATTGAGGTGTTTCTGTTCAATGCTAGCAGCCATAAGAAAAGCTCCCCTCCCTACAAGTCCTCCTTACCCTGGAAAACTCTGATATATGCATCAGCAAATAGACTTGGCTCAAGATCACTGAAAGCACTCCATCAGTAAAGGGTTTCAATGCCTATCACACTGTTCAGGCCCACTACATTAGACAAAGGCACAGACGGTGGTGGTGTCTCCATATTCTCCCCTTCATAAACTGGGAGACCTGTACATCTTCCAACATGTATGCTCAGGAATTTCCAGATTTCAGTAATACAAATTCCTGGCAGATCGGTTTAGTGCCAACTTTATCCCCCCTCTCACCCCCTAAAGTGTCCATCTTAATACCAAAAGACTGCCAAATTCCAGTAATCACGGTCACACAGGTAGAAACCACACTCTCCAAAGCTAAGAATACAGCATCCATGTGACCAGATGACATCCTGAGCTGTGTACTACATGAACTACAAAATGAACTGGCACATCACCTAAGTGTCATGTTTAATCATGGCCTCCCATCAGGCTTTGTGTCCACTGAGTGGCATACAACTACAGTTATCCCACTCCACAAGGGGGGATCCACCTTGGATCCTGGGAACTACCGTCCCATCAGTCTGACAAGCCTGATCTGCAAGGGCATGGAATGCATTATCATGGAACTTATAAACAAAGACATTGGCAACCTTCAAACACTGGACCCCACCCAGTTTGGGTTTGTGAAGGGCTGATCTTGTCTCCTGAATCTGACTGACTTCTTCGAATCAGACTCCAGAGCTGTGGATGAGGATAAGGTGGTCCACACAGCCTATCTGGACCTCACCAAGGCCTTCAACACCATCAATCATAGATAAACTTACTAAGCTGGGCATAAATCCCTACATCACTCGATGGGTTGTCAACTGGCTTACTGACAGAACTCAAACTGTAAAAGTAGCTGACTCCAAATCCAGCTCCAGACAAGTGACAAGTGGAGTACCTCAGGGTTCAGTCCTGGGACCGCTCTTGTTTGGCATCTACTTCTCTGAATTACAGGCCAACCCTAAGGGACTCTGGCTAGCAAAGTTCACAGATGGCTGCAAACTGGGAACCATTACTGAATCCCCAAATGATGTGGATATTCTACAAAAGGGCCTTACAGAAACAGATGCTTGGTGCCAGAGCCATGGGCTCAAGCTTAATGCCAAGAAATGTATAGTTATTCCCTTTGGGAAAAACCATGTACCCATGAATTACCACATAAATTGCAGTAAACTAAACACCAAAACTGTGATGAGAGACTTGGGGACACAGGTGGACAGTGGTCTCACCTTCAATAACCACATCGCCACAACAGTCAGGAAATCCTTCTATGTGGCACACCTCATCACTAAGGGGTTTTCATCCAGAAAAAAGTAGGCCATTGTCCCACTGTACTCATCCCTCATTAGACCCATTATAGAGTACAATGCCCCATTTGGTATGTACCTCACATGACATCTGCAACAGCTGGAATGGCCGGAGAAATACTTCACTAAAAGACTCACAGGCCTAAAGCAGATGCCCTATGCTGACTGCCTAAAAAAACTCCAGCTATACTCCGTGGCATATCGTCTACTCAGAGATAATCTCTGCTTAACATACAAGGCCATGTCAAAACCTGAGCTGTTGGACATGCTCCACTTAAAGAAATCCCAGTCCCTCACAGCCACACACTCCAGGGATCTAAACCTTGTCATCACAATGAAGAAAACATACTGGAGGGATAGGTTCCTGACCCAGAGACTCCCCATACTCTGGAATGGACTGCCCATACATGTCAAGCAGAGCGCCTCCTTGGCTCTTTTCAAAAGGAACCTTGACGATTAGATGGAAGATAGAAATTCACCCTGGGGATCACGTCAGTCACCCTGCTAGACACGGGTCCAGGAAAGTAAATATTGTGGGAAGAAATATCCAAGGAATTGTTATGGCTAGGCTTGTATAGGCCCTAGGACTGATATCCTAGTACCAACCTATGAATGTATAAGACCAGTTAAGTTGATACCCCAACTAGGAGTGAGAAAATCCTTACCAATATGGGGCAGCTTTGCTTCCCACCAATTATTACTTTGTGTTCAGATCAGACCACAACTCAATTACTTCACCATAAGACTGAAGAATTTTCTCATACCTATGTATTCACAGATTATGCAAAAGATAATCTACTAAAACTGAAAAATAACCTGGCTAAATTCAAAAGCCCCTTCCAATTTATATGACTCAACTGCTTATGTAGATTCCTTTACTGCCAAATTCTATGCACATATAAATAGCTGCACAGCTATGCCACCCCTCCTCAGAAAGAAATGCAGTGCTAAATTCAAAATAAACCCCTATGGTGGAACCTAAACATGAACAGATTCTATAATAAAAGAAAAAAAAAAACAACTGCACACAAAAATAAGTCTAACTCACAAGCTGACAAAACTCTGAACCATGACCAAATCAAAGACAGATATGTGGTAAAAAATATTCTTCCTTAATTGAGTTTAAAATCTCAGAAAAAATGGTGACCTTTGGCCAGAGCTAGAATTCATTGATATCATATACTCAGACTCCAAAGGACATAACCAATCTACTAGCAGACAAATATATCTTAAACTTTACCTCTCTCTCTCTCTCACTCCCAATATTCCTCTGATCACATACTCACACATACATGCCCCACCTCATATCACTCAAGAACAAATTCTCAAGATGTTATCTGAGGGCAGGAAAACTAAGCCAGATAACATACCAGGCTACCTACTGTTAAGCCTTAATTCATGACTTGCCTGATCCTCTGCATAAGCTATTCAATATCAGCTTTAAAACAGGCTTTGTGCCAGATGAATGGAGGACAGCAAAAGCCATTCTCTTTCGCAAAGGTGGGGCTTCAGATTAGCAAAGGGCATGACCTGCTTACTTAACCTGGTTGACTTCTTTGAAAAAGTTAGTGAATTAACAGATGAGAGCAAAACAGTGCACAAAGCACATCTAGATCTTGCAAAGGTGTTCAACACCATCCCCCACACAAGTATTATAGATAAACTCTCCCTGCTAAATGTCAAGGCCTAATTAACTTGCTGGATATCGAAAGTGGTTTACAGACAGAACACAGGAAGTTATGGGTCTGCCATTTACCTCTCAGAGGTCAAAGAACACAGGGAGTTATGGGTCTGCCATTTACCTCTCAGAGGTCAAAGATAATGTTAAGTGTTTCAAACTGACCAAGTTTGCAGATGACTGCAAACTTGATGTCATCTTAAAATCCCCAGAGGATACTGAGATCCTCCATGAGGGCCTGTCCCAAACAAATAGCTTGTGCCCAAACCATAGCCTGAAACTAAGTGCCAAGAAGCTTATAATTATATCTGTCAGCAAGCATTACCCTTGTAACTATCACACTGACAACACATCCCTGACAATTAATCCGATAATTAGGCATCTGGAAAGCTATGTCAGCAATGAACTATCCTTTGATCACCATATATCCACTTTTGTTAGGAAGTCCTTTTTCATCGCACAGCTTTTATGTAATGGCACTGTGTCCAGGTACATGGAAGTAATCATTTCACTGTACTCAGTGTTCATTAGGTCAGCCACTGATACTAATGCCCCTTTCAGTATGAATATGTCCAGACACTTGTACCAACTGGAATGACCACAACATTTTATCACTAATAAAATTAAGGATAGAAATCATAAAAACTATGTAGACCATCTCAAGGTCTTGGTCATTTTCTTAATGTCATACAAGGTACTGAGAGGAGACCTCTGCATTTTGTAAAGAGCTGCAGCAGAACCCAGGGTTTCAGACTTGTAACACATTTTCAGTCCAACTGCACTGCAAACACCCACTCAGCGTTTCAATCTGTTTTGCAAAATAAACAGAGCATGTTGGACAGACAGGTATGTATCAGAGAGAATACCACTTTATGGTACCATGTTCTACACCACATAAAGCAAAGTATTTATCTTACTCTACTGAAACATAATTTGGATTAATAGATGGGTAATCACAAATTCACCAGTGGCTTAGCACCCTCATCTCTCTCTTTGATAGGTGAAACAAGTAAATGTCCCAAAATATCCTTGTATGCCCCATCTCTGGGTCAATCATATGAAAAATATAAAGACTTGAAACTACCATGGGAATGTAAGGCTAGGATAGTATCTGCCAATATTTTCAGAATATTTTGCAGCTTTGTATATACACACACACACACACACACACATATATATATATATATATATATATATATATATATATATATATATATATATATGTATATATATTATATATAGATAGATACATACATTCATACATACAGGTTTGTAAAATAAAAATAGAGCTCTCTGTTATTGAAAATTAATTTGTGTGCATTGTTTATAGTACCTAGTTAAACATCAGTAAATAGAAGCTACAGTTTCAGAGGCAACCTCAATAAGATTGGCAATACTATAATACTCTCAAGGTAGTTCTCAAAGCCCAGGGTAAATTACTACTAATGGGCTTACATCTGCTTTTATGAAAACAAACTCCATACCAGGGATACAACTATTCCCCCATCTATATTTAGTTTTATATATATATATATATATATATATATATATATATATATATATATATATATATATATATATATCTTAGATATATAGATATCATTGTCCCTAACCATAGATTTCCCAACATCTAATCTCAGCCCTATCAGAGAGCCACATGTCACCACATCTTCTTTCACCTTCAAACCTGTGCCCACATCCTATATAAAACTACTCAAACCACATTCTACTTCAGCAGATGACCTTCCAAGTTAGAACCTTAAAATAGTAGGAGGCAGCATCGCCTGTCCTCTCTCAATCCTCATAAATAGGTCACTCCAGGAATCTCGCATTCCATTTCCTTGGAAAAAAAATCACACATTATCGCTCTACGTATAGGAAGAAATTCAACCGCTATCACTAACTTTAGACCTACAGCAATCTTACCTCTCCAAAATATTTGAAAAATGCATTAAAAATTGCTAAATTATCTCTTGCAAGAAAAATTCCTATCCTCCACACTACACAGCTTCTTTACCTCCCATAGTACTAACAATGCACTTATAGCCTTTGTAGATACTGTCAGCAATAGCTAGGGATAATGGCAAACTATTCCTCTTCCTTATTTCTAGACTCATCTAATGCCTTTTGTGATGATCCACCACTGCAGCAGTAATCAGGGAGCTTCGATCCTCACCACTGGCAACAGTGGGGGATGTACACTGGGAGGATAGCAAGTACACAGACAGTATTTCCAGATGCAGCTCTCTGCATCAAGTGTTATTTCCCTTAAGAGCACACAGAGACTACAGTCAGTCCAGGGCTTGTTCCTCTACCTTTCTCCAGATCCCCAATAAGACTCCTCAATGGCACAGCTGTAGAGCTGAGTCCATAGCCAGGGTTCCACATCAAGTCCTCCAACATGCTCTCTGTCCAACCATCGCTTCATGTCCTTGCTCAATTAGCTGAAACACACACACACTCATAGATTTTGATTTGCACACCTGGGAAAGGCTGTCACAGGTTTACTAGCTATGCCCCCTTTTGCCCAGACTATAAGGTAGTTTTCACTACCACCAGAATCCCTTATCAGCTACTTTAAGTCCCTTAACAAAGGGTGTCCAATTTTACTGTGTAATATTAATATTAATACAAATGGTAGTTTGAGCAAGAGCAAGGCTATTAGGAATGGCTCACACATTGTCACAAAATAAAAATGCAAGTACTCTCAGTACTTAAATATCTCTACAAAGATCAGCCACAATGAAAGGTTTAAATATATTTAATAATAATAAAAAACAATAAAAGAACTAGACAATACTAAATATACATTCCCAGTGGCATCAGAGTTCAAAACCACAGGATATATTTAAAACAAATTTGCAGGACAGTCTCAAATACAGAAAGAAAAAATCTTAATTAAGCTTCACTATATTCCTGACTATATCTGAGAGAATTACTATATCCTAGAAACTTACTTACTGAGCAAGGCAGATGTGGTGAATATTTCTTGTCAGGTCCAAGACAGAATACAGAATGCTCTGTCTCACTAAGAGACTTCTCATATTAATATCTCAAATATTACTGCTGGGATAGCTTGCAGAATGGCATCATTTCTTGTCATCTGACTCTATCCCAGGTGAAACCCCAACTGCTGGAAGCTGGCAGTATTTAGCATCTATTTGTGAAAATACATAGACCTCAGATCTTTGGCAGATGCTGGAAGTCATAAAACAATTGCATTCCTTCATGCTTTCAGAGGTAGTAATTAATTCATTCAAAGACAGTATAAAAATCTCCCTAGTACAGGCATTGTTTCTCTAGCCTAGCATGTAAAATAATTTAATTTCAACTATTTTTCTGTAGTTAACCTGCAGTATTCCAGTTTCAACTGTTGAAATATATATATTTAAACAGTTACAATAGTGAATGTACGTTTCTATTCTCTTCCAGCAGTCTGCACTGTGGTTACATTTTAAGCACAAGCACTTTATAAAATACCTTTTTAACATGTCTGTACAAACCAGTTTGATGTACACATGACATACTGTTCTAATACAGTAGTAACACAATCATCTTTTATAAATCATGTTGATATTCACAAATGACATATAATTATTTACAAAATTCCAGCTAGCTGTGCTGGCAGTATATCCTTTTGTGACACTTCTTCTCCCCTTCAATGACTCAAGCTAGGTTTTCAAGTGACCTTTAAGAAACACTGCTTGACATGAATTAGCCTATCTGGGAATACATTACCTCATACCCTGTCTTGAGAGCCCATCTGCATTGGTATTGCTAACCCCACTGAGGTGTTGCACTGTCATATCATATGCAACCCTTCACTCAACATTAGTAGTTTAGCATTTTGCTGGCTGGCTCAATGTAGCAATGATAAGGGATTGTGGTCTGTAACTTCAGTGAATTTCCTTCCATACAGGTAAGGCTGAAGTTTCTACAGTGGCCACACTATGGCTAGACATTCCTCTTCTACAGCTGCAAAGCATTCCTTCCTGGTTTGGAGCCTACAGCTGAGATATACCACTCTGTATACTCAGGGAAGTAAATAGTGTGGGAAGAAATAGCCAGGGAATTTGTATGGCTAGGCTTGTATAGGCCCTAGGGCCAATAGCCTAGTACCAACCTATGAACCTATGAACTTATGATCTTCTCCCTCTGAGGAAACCTGGCTAAGTACAGCCCCACCTCATAGTTTGAACCATCCATCTGCACAACAAATTCTTTGCTGTAATCTTGATTGGCTAACACAAGGGGTCCTCCCCGAGTATCTGTAAGCTTCTTAAATGCCTGCTCACATGCTGGGGTCTACACTACCTTCTCTGGCCTGTTTTTCCTTGCCAGGTCTGTGAGTGGAGCAGCTATGGTACTATAATTTGGGACAAACTTTCTGTAGTACCCTGTGTCTCTAAGAATGCCCTTACCTGCTTTTTAGTAACAGGAGCAGGCCATGCCTCAATGACTTCCACTTTGGCAGGTTCTGGTCTGATCTTACCACTCTCCACTCTATGTCCCAGGTAGAAGACCTCTGCCATACCCACCTGACACTTACTGTGCTTAATGGTTAACACTTCCCTCTGTAGTATGCCCAGCACCTCCTGACATGCTGAAGGTGCTCTTGCCAGGAATGACTGTAGATGACAATATCATCCAGGTAAAAAATAGTAAAATCTCCTGCTCCTACTAGGATATGATCTACCAACCTCTGGAAAGTCACTGGGGCATTTTCATTCCAAAGGGCATCTTCGTGAACTCATACAAACCGAAAAGAGTCACAATGTCTGACCTCTCTCTAGTGTTGGGAGTCAAGCCAACAAGCCACGCTGCTTCACAAGGGACAGCTTGCACCTGTCACCCCTGGGATTCATATTATTGGGGCTCTGCCTTCCCCCCCTATAGTTTTTTTTTTTTTCAAATTCCATTGATGTCTGTGTTGTGACTGAACCCCTGTTCAAAGGCTCTAGAGCAAAGATACCCACACCTCCAGGTTGGTTGCAACGCAAAAAGCATCGGAAACCATCCCAGGTGCAATTAACCATAAAAAAACTGCTCAATTTGTAGCATGTATGGCCACCACTCCCTCAAACTCAGTGACTTCAACTACCGAATATAGAAAATGCTCCACATCGGAAGGTATCCTCAAACCACAATCCAAGCTGCAGAAGCCTTACAAATGCTCTCTCTTAACACACCAGATCAGGCAATCCCTAATAAAAAAGACTCTTTCCCACCAAGCAAACGTCCAGTCTGTGGACCCAGCCACCCCAAACAAAACAAACTTTACAGAGAGAGAAGCTGTTACATGATAAAAGAAAAAAAGAAAAAAGAGAAAGAGATCAAATCATCCAAGGCCAAATTTGAGAGAAAAATTGCAATAGATTCAAAACATCATAAGGCCTTTCTTCAGAGCTATAGAAAACTGGTGGAAAAAAACCCCCAGATGATAGAATTAGTCAAAAATATAAAAAATCACTGAATCAAAGAGGAACTAAACCTGCATATAAGACAGTTTTAATAATCTTTTACCACCCAGGATCACTAGAGCAAGCGATTAAAAACTTTTAGCACGGATATAATAAATGGGACATGCTGGATGTCATAGAGAGATGACCAGAGACTCCCTATGCTGTGGAATAAAATCCCGGGTGGCAGGCAGCTCTGCTGCTCTGTCATTCTCTGAATCTTGTGGATAAGGGCACCTACCAGTAGCCCTTGGTAAGATCAGTAGTGGTAAGATATTTAGCTCTACCCAGCTGCTCTAGGGCTTTATCTTTCCTAGGTATGGGGAAAGTCACTCTGTGTGACTACTTAATTTCCTGTAGTGCACACAGAACCTGGTGCTGGCATCCTTCTTTGTTACCAGCACCACTGGGGAGGCCCAGGGACTGCTGGACTCCTGTTTTATCCCTAGTACAAACATTTCCTGTATCTCTTCCTTCAGAGTCTGTTTGACTCTCTCAGACACCCTATAAGGAGCCTGCTTAATAGGCCTTTGTGGTCCTGTTTCCACATGGTGCTGCACCAGGTGGGTATACCCTGGTTTCCCAGTGAATATGTCCACAGACTCCTGTAACACTGCTCAGATTTCTCAAACCTGGGTAGGGGATAGCTTCAGGGATAGTGCTACCCCTTTCCCTGAGGTGTCAGTCTGAGCCTCACTGAGGAGATCAGTCACCAGATCCTGCCAGACTCCTCCTGACATCCACTGCAAATACAAGGCACAAGGGCCTCTTTATCATGATAAGCTTTCATCATGTTAACATGGTACAATTTGTGCCTCTGCCTCCTGCCTAGCAGTTTTACCATGATACTATGTAGTTAACATCACTGACCTTCCTTACCACTTTGAAGGGTCCCTCCCAAGCTGCCTGACAGGAATTAGAACCATAACCTGCTGCCCCACAGCATACTCTCTAGCTCAAGCATTCCTGTCATACCAAACCTTTTTCTGCTGTTGGGCTTCTGACAGGTTCTCCTGGGCCAAGCCCATGAGCTCCCTGAGCCTTGTCCTGAGGTTTGTGACATATGCCAAAACAGACTTCTTGTGAGATTCACACTCACCCTCCCACTCATTGCAAATCAGATCCAGAGGTGCTCTCAACCTATGCTCATACAGCATCTCCAAAGGTGAAAAAAATGTGGATTCTTGGGGCACCTCTCTGTAAGCAAACAACAAATAGGGCAAATATTTGTCCCATTCCCTCTTAAACTGGTGTACAAATGCCTGTAGCATGGTCTTTAGTGTAGAGTTTAACCTCTCCACAAGACCACTAGCCTGGGCATGGTAGGGGGTGGTCTTTAGGTGCTGCATACCACAGCACTCCAACAGACAAGCCAGCAGGTCTGACATGAAATTGCCACCTCTGTCAGTCAGTATTTCTTTTGGGAAACCTACCCTGCTGAAAATCTCTAACAAATCATTTGCCACCTTCTCTGCCTTGATGGAGAACAGAGCCACCACCTCATGGTATCTGCTAGCATAATCTACTACCATTAGGATATACTTCTTTCCTGTGCCACTTGAGGTACTCAGAGGCCCCACAATATCCACAGCTACCCTCTGAAATTTCTTCTCAATCACAGGCAAAGGCACCAAAGGAGCTTTGACCTTGTCACATGCTTTGCCTACTTTTTGGCACTGTTCACAGATCCTGCAGTACCCTGTTACATCTCTGAAAATCCCAGGCCAATAAAAGTTCTGCATAATACATGTCATTGTATGCTTTATGCCCATATGACCTGCAAAGGGAATATCATGGGCTATGGCTAGATGTGTCAGACAGTAGGCTCTGGGCACTAGCAACTGCTGCATTCTCTCACTCTCCAGCCCTCCCTCAGGGGTCCACTCTCTATACAGTAACCCTTTGTCCCAGTATGCAGATCCCCCTTTTCCTTGAGAATCAGGCGCCTCCCTTGCTACCTCGCTCAAGTCTGGTAATGTAGGGTCTGAGAACTGAGACTGTCTCAACTCCCTCTTTGTAACCCTTCCAGATCACCTTCCACAGCAAGTCTGGTGTCCTCTGACAGCAGTGTCTCACTGTCAGCCTAGGTACTACGACTCACGTCTGCTCTTGCAGTCACTCTGTCCAAGGGAACATCAGTGCCCACCAGCAGCTGTGGCTTAACTTCAATCTCACTGCTACAGGGTAGCTCCCTCTCTGAAGTAACCACCTCATCAGTTGTGGCTTCAAGTGTGTGATCTATCTGGGTCCCCCCAAAGCTACCAGACCCACATCCACATGCTTGTCTCCAAGCCTGATTGCATGTAACTGCATGTACACAAGGTAACGCATTATCAGAATCATTCCATACCAGGATATCTGCAGGGATATCCCTAAACACACTTACTTGCTTCCTTTTCCACCCTCCCAGTAAAGGTGAACCCTAGCCAAAGGTATTTGGAATGGGGTCCCTCCTAACACTTTGACTGGAGTAGACTGCCCAAGCAAGTAATGCTCCTATTTAACCATTACAGACTTCACAATGGTTAGGTCAGAGGATGTGTCTCTCCTACAAGTGGCCTGTTTCCCACCTACTAAGATAAGATATAACATCTTGTGGTAGTTTGGTACCCTTGTTGTCTCCAGACAACTTACTGCTGGCATTCCGTCATTCCCACTTGCTGTCTCCCCTACCCTTTGCTTCCCACCTTGCCACCATGGACATCTATATGCTACATTGCTCTACTGGTTACATTTAAAACGTCTAACCCTTAATCCTGGCAATGTGCCTGAACAACTGGCTTCCCCTTTTACTGGCAGACTCAGTTTAGGCTGCCCACCATGGGTTCCCTTAGAACCATGTGCAGCACTATGTATCTCTTTCCTGTGCAGTGATGCCCTGCTTGCTAGGTATATGTCTCCCTTTTTCCACAACTCATCTGCAGTCCTGCATTCCCTATCTTCCAACCAGAGTTTCATGTCCTCAGGCAAAGTGCTAAGGGCTTGTTCCCTCACCAAAAGGTCTGCCAGCCCTCCAAAACTGGTGACCTGACACTCACTCACCCATCTATGAAAATAAGTGCTTAACTCAACAATATATTCACACATTTTTTCATCTGCTTTGCACCTATGCTCACAAAACTTTTTTTGTAAGCTTCAGGTGTTAACTTAAAACACTATAATAAACAATTTTTCACTGTATTATAATTTAAGCAATCACTATCAAGCAATTTAGAAACAGAAGCAAAATTATACTGTTAACATATCTTTTCAAACACATGAATAAAGCTATCAAAATTATCACCCTCTGTTAATTGTAGAAAATAATTTACTGACGTTTATTGTTTCTGGGGTTTGGTTATTCCCTTCCCCATTACCTCCATGACCCTAGCAAAGAGTCAACATCTCCTTTTCATGTTGCTTATGCCTCTCATTTTCTTCAGCCAAATGACAGTCTCTCTGCTGCTTCAAATTTCATTTGTTTCTCTTGCTGCGGTTTCTCTGCTGATTCTAGTTCCAACTGTTTGGCCCCAGTTCAAGTCTCTTTAACTTCAGACAGATTTTTAAGTCATCTGAGGCAAAGTTGAACTGCCCATTTTCTGAGAGTTGTACATCCACAAGGCCAGTCTGGTTGTTCTCCTGGTTGCTAGTCTATGATATCATTTCTCCTTTAGTCAGGTTGGCATGCCCCAGCCCTTTGGCTTGCCACATCCCAGGTTCCTTGTCAGCTTGCCATAATCCTGCACTGACACCCTTGCATGCGCTCCCTGACTAACTAAGCTAACAAAAAATAAATAAAACTATTGTGGTATGAAACTCTGAATGTCTACTCTGTGGCTTCTTGAAAGTACAGATATCTTCTTTAGTGACCACTGTTTACAGACTACAGGAGTTTAATAACCAAACCACTAAATCCCAGTATGTAATGTGATGATCCCACCATGCCACCAATAAATATGTGATGACCCACCACTGGACCAGAAATCAAGGAGCCTCAATCCTCACCACTGGCAACAGTAGGGGACATACACTGGGAGGATAGCAAGTACAGACACAGTATTTCCAGATGTAGCTCTCTGCATCAAGTGTAATTTCCCATGAGAGCACAGAGACTACAATCAGTCCGGGGCTGGTTTCTGCCTCTTTCTCTATTTCCCCATTAAGCTATAGAGTTATTTATTACTTATTTTTATTTCCATTTGTTAACTGGATAGTGTCCGACTGGGCCAGAAGCCTGATTTCAGCAGAGATCTGGGGAGAAAAGCGCCACAAAAGACAAAATATAATAGTACTGCAAAATACACAATTAGTAAGATCTAGAATTACACATTAGTAAGTAAAGTAACTAAGACATTATACTGATAGCACAAACATAGAGAATAAAATGTACTGATCTATGTTTAACTGAGTAATTAACACTTCCAGAGACTAAAATAAAAATATAAAAATCCCAATCCAAGAAAATATGTCAGCAGAAAAAATGACTAATAAAGAAAGGAAAAGTTTAGTGACAATACAATGGCATAATACAGAGATGTGTGAAGCAATTACATGCATTAGAGCTAACAGAGCTTGTACCAAAAGTTAAAAACAGCTTGGACGGAGCAGTAGTGCTACTTAAAGATGCTGAGAGTAGTTGAGAAAAACTAGGAGAAAAAAGCCTATCCATGAGAGCTACAGAGGAAAGCCAGGTGTTTTTGAGATATTCTTTAGTTTTTGTTTTAAAGGTAGAATAGTTGGAAATATTTTGTATGTGTTGAGGGAGAGAATTCCAGGTTCTGGGAATTGTATTACGATAGAGGGAATCACCATGTTGGATGTGTTATTTTTAGCAGTAGTCTATCTGAAGACCTAAGGGACTGGGTATTGACATGAAGTTGGACCAAGGTGGAGAGTGCAGGGCAGTAACTGGGGTTGTGAATGATTTTGTGGATAAAGGTAAGTTGGTTTAATGTTAACAGGTTGGAAAGTTCAAGACGGTTTAGATGCTGAAGGACAGAACAATTATAAGCTTTGTGGGGATGGTTGCTGGCAAACTTTGCTATTTTATTATAGCAGGAATCTAACTTATTAAGGTCAGCCTTGTGTAAGTTTGTGAAAATGTGTGAGCAGTAGAGAAGGATAGATAGAAGTTGAGATCTTGCTGTGGTTAGCCTGGCTTGGTGTGTAAGGAAAGGTTTGGCCCAGTAGAGAGAGCCATGTTTGGCATGTACTTTTTTGATCGTTAGGGATATATGTATATCAATTTTTAACTTGTCATCTATTGTTACACCTAGGAGTTTGGTGTAATTTGTAGGCTCAATCTTGGTTCCATTGACTGATTGAATAGAGAGAGTTGGAGAGTGGGGCTTGGAAGGTTTGTTTGTGAAAATCATTAACTTAGTCTTATTTGGATTTAGAATGAGTTGGTGGTTAGATAAGTAAGTTTCAATTTCCTGTAGTGATTTTTGAGTCTTTTCTTTGAGTTCATTGTGGGTAGGGGCAGCACAGATAAGTGATGTGTTATCTGCATATTGTATGATAGTAACAAGTTGGGTTGCTGAATGTAGGCTGTTGGAAAATATAATAAAGAGGAGTGGTCCAAGTATGGGCCCTTGGGGTACTCCCATGGAAACTGGCAGTAGAGGAGAAAGATTGTCCTCCCATTTGGTAGCCTGTGTACAGTTTGATAGGTAGCAATGAAACCAAGCAAGAGATGATGAACTGAGATTGTAAGTGGAAAGTTTGTTAAGTAGGAGTTGGTAAGAAACAATGGTGAAAGCTTTTCACATATCCAGAAAAAATAGCTGAGACTAGTAGTCTCTTATCTTTGAGGTGATGATTAGTGTCAGTAAAATCTATTAAGGCTGTGTTATTTCTACGTTTAGGTCTGAATCTGTGTTGGGTGTAGGATAGACGGTTGTTAGTGGTTAGGTGATTTAGGACCTGTTGGTGAATACATTTTCTAGGATTTTAACTATGGGTGGGAGGATGGCAATGGGGCAGTAGTTAGAGATATATGTAGTTGTGTCCTTGGCCAGGGTTCCATGCCAAGTCCTCCAACATTCTCTCTGTTCAACCAGTGCTTTGTGTTCCTGCCCAAGTAGCTGACACCGCCACATGCACTCTCTGAGATTTTGATTTGCACACACACACACACACACACACACACACACACACACACACACACACACACACACACACACACACCTGGGAAAGGTTGGAACAGGGTTACAAGCTATGTCCCTTTTGCCCAGACTATACTTTCACTGCCACCAAGACAGTCTCAAATAAATAAAGAAAATATCTAAACTAAGCTTCACTATATTCCTGACTATATCTAAGAAAATTACTATAACCTAGAAACTTACTTACAGAGTAAGGCAGATGTGGTAAATGGTTTTTGTCAGGTCCAGGACAGAAAACAGAATGCTCTGTCTCTCTAAGAGACTTTTCATATTAATATCTCAAATATTACTGCTGGGATAGCTTGCAGAATGACATAATTTCTTGCCACCTGACTCTATCCCAGGTGAAACCCCCACTGCTGGAAGCTGGTATTATTTAGCTTCTACCTGTGAAAAATACATAGATCTCATATCTTTGGCAGATGCTGGAAGTCATAAAACAATTGCATTCCTTTGTACTTTCAGAGGTAGTAATTAGTGCACTCTGAAGACAATACAGAAAGCTTCTTAGTACAGACATTATGTCTCCGGCCTAGCCTATAAAGTAATTTAATTTTAGCTATTTTTCTGAAGTTAACCTCTTGTATTCAAGTTTCCACTTTTGAAATATATACATTTAAACAATTACAATAGTGAATGTACATTTCTGTTCTCTTTTAGAAGGGCACACTGTGATTACATTTTAAGCATAAGCACTTTATATATAAAATACCTTTTTAACACACGTCTGTAGAAACCAGTCTGATATACACATGACATGTATAGTTCTAATGCAGTTGTAACACAAGCATCTTCTATAAATCATGTTGATGTTCACAAATGACATATAATTATTTACAAAATTCCAGATAGCTGTGCTGGCATTATCTCCTTTCATGACACCTTCAACACAAATTTGTTGCAGAAAACTTCTCCTGCAAATGTCTTCATTAGGACTATCTTACCCCACCCTGCTGTTTTTCAAAAAGTTCTTATCCAATAGGTACCAGTCAGTAAAATGGCATTCCACCCTGTCTCCATACCTCCCAGTCACCAGTGGTGTTCTACAAGGACTTCTCCTTCGTCCTGTCCTCTTTAACATTCTCGACAACAGTCTCCACATATCAAGGCAACACTACCTAATATAATCCACAGATGACTATACACTCATATACATATTGTGTAACTTGACACATATAAAAAAAATACTGAAGAAGCTTTAACAGCCACCGAAACATGGCTTTGGAACTCACAGCCCTTGCTCAACGCACACCCTTCCCCAAAAATTCCCCAAATCTCTCTCTCTGAAGAAAAAAAAAAAAAAAAAAAGTAAAATGCTCTCTTAATACAAATACTGAAGTCACTTCTCATAGAAATTATGGAAGACAGTGGAAGATTATCTTAAACTCAACCTGCATATACAAGACTCCAGTAGAAAAACTCACCAAAACTAGGGGTGCTTTACAAAGCCAAAAACTGTCCAACCAATGCAACTAAAATGACAATTACTACTACCTAACTTCTACCCTCACTACTTTAAGGCAGTCCTAGCCTTGTGAACCTCCAGCATCACAAAATGTAACATTTGAACACTGCTATAATAAAGTGGCTATATTTGCAGCAAATACTCCTTTCAGAACCCACCACTGTACTGCACTAAAAAAGTCTAAATTGGTTAAAATTACCCCAACTACTAACATATACTCAGCTTCTTACCATCTATAAAATTATCCAGCATCCATCTGCCTGTCCAGCACTAAATACCCTTGTACACAACTATGTTTCCTATCGGTAATTAAAATCCAATAATCAAAAACTCCTCTTTACCCAAAAACTATGAAATCTGCTGAGTATGGTCTGTATTCACACTATATTGCCAAGGCCTAGAACTCCTTCCCTATATCCATCAGTACTTTAAAACCATTCTGAAAAAATTCCTAGGCAAAATTTGCCTCTTCTCTTGCTCAACCCCAGGATCAATTATATCCCTAAATATGAACATGTAGCTATTCTTCCCTTATACCTCCTTGCTTTTCTTTCTTCACTTACATCTTACTTCAAACAATTCCTCTCCCTGACTCTCTCTTTCGAAATATGACATAACTCTTTCGTTTTTCTCTCACTACATATATTGAAATTCCTATTTGTATTATATTAACTCACTTTTAATTTTCCTATAAAGTGGCTAAAATTTCTCTAAATATTAAATCATTGTCATTCAACTTGTATTTATTGTTAACCAATGTTTTCACCTTATGTATAATTTGGCATAATTATCAAAATTGTAGATGTTTATGTATTATCTTTGAATATTGTAAAATTCTTGTTCTTAAAATATATATTTTTTTAATACTTTGGAGCTTTTCTCCTTGGGCCTCCACTGTAAATGGGCAAATCACCCAGTCTGACCTTCCCGGTAATCAAATGTCAATAAATAAATTAATAAAATATCCATTCATCTATCTTCTCCTTTCAGGGCAGTTGGGTCATGGGGTTAATGCTTTGAGCTGTAGTTTTTATGGTATAGAGTTTGAATCCGGCAGCCCTCATTTGCCTAATATGTGACCTTAAGCAAGTCATTTAACCGAACAGTACTTCATTGCAATTGGGTTATTAGGCTACTCAGTGGTCATCTGGATTGCAAGGCTAGTAACTACCTATGTGCTTAGAAGTACTCATGACAACAAAACATGGAGAATCAGAACAACCTCTGGCTTTGCTCCTTTTTTTCCTGGATTACAATGAGCATCAGTGTCAAAGAAGCTATTGATCTTAGATGGTTCAAGGCCAAAGTCAAAGCTGACAAAAACAAGTACAATGCTGCTCATTTCCAGGATGACTCATGAGTCATTTTCTGATTGTTATTCCATTTTTATCTGTTTTGTTAACTGACTAACGATATGTGCTCTGCATAAAAATGTACATCTGTGCTGTCAGTCTACATAGATAGGCAATGGCTGAAAAGGATCCAATAGATTAAGTCACAAACATGATTAATAAGTAAACAGTTATGCTTATTACATTTTTTGTTAACACCATATTGGATAATGCTATTGCACTAATAACCCTAATGAAAAACATGAACTGCCACTCCATGGAGTATAATTCTGTAGAATCCATTATAGTCAAACAAAACACAATATAACAACATAATTTAGAAAACAATTTTCCCCACATAATATTTCTTCAAAAAAATATTTTAAGTGAAGAAAATGCTCTGACCACCCCATATGGAGGAAACTCTTTGCATTCTCACTAAATAAAACATACCCTACAATCCAAGGGTACGTTATAATTGTATTTGGGGGAATGGGATGGGTGCTTTTCACAAATGAAATTGATTTATCAACAACTTAATTGGTAATGTGTGCTTCTCCAAAATTTTCAGATGTGACTTGTACTGAATTCTTTTAATATGGAGAGCTTTGGATATTTGGGAATTTATTTTTTCTGGAATGACACTTTCTTTTCCTACAAATCCAATTTTCAAATTTACTAGCAACACGAACAAAACATGCTGGCATGCTGAATATACAAGTGTGGGCCACCGTTTATTGTTGTTAACTGTTGTGGCCACTACATTAATGGTCTTTAATGGAAACTTTTGACAGTCTATTCTTCTTTTTCTTTCAACACATCTTTACAGCTATAACGTCTACAGTTGTGGTTCCAGCCGTATACAAAATAATCAAATACCAAATGTATGAGCACCAAATATGTTTCATTTGGCATGATTCTGCCTGATTGTTGTGAGGCCTTCTAAGTCTACTATTTCATTGTTTATGAGTTGGAAACCTAATGCTCTCCCATTAAGTAAGCGGATGTGCTAATGATGCCCAGTCAAAGCTGAAAATCCACCTTCCTCTTGATTGCTTTAGCTTCAGCCTTAAACAACATAGTAAATATTTTGTATTTGTTTGTTTCTTGACCAAGTCAAACGTTCCAATATGGACACCTTTAAACATGACAAAGGTTTGGACGGTTCAAGCACCTAGGTATCGAGACATTTCCCTGTGGTACATTTGGTTGGGGACACATGGCTGAAGTGACTTTCAGCTGCAAAGAAATATGACCATTACAAATTTCCTGTAGGCAAAGAGAAACACACACTGCCATACCCACAGGTTTAATGACTAAGTGTATGGAGTAGAAGAAGTGTTGTGTTCAGTGTACAGTATGTGCTTATGTAACTGCAACATGTAGAAGTGTGCTACGGCATGGAGGAAATACTGCATGCTACTGTAGTCACATTTATGCTCCAGTATGATTTTATGATTTTAGTTAATGTTTGATGGACACTGTGAAGGGGGTAGTGGTCCACACATGCACACACACACACACACACACACACACACACACACACACACACACACACACACACACACACACACACACACACACACACACACACACACACACACCAATTATAAAGGCAATTGCATGAGAGGCTAGTCAGACTTATGGGTCAGGCGTTTCCTGAGTCTGTTGATCACCCCACCCCCCTTGTGTAGAGGGATAACTGTTGCTGTTCACCACTTTACTTGGACAAACACTGTCTGAAAATAGTGGTCAAATAGACATCTGAGTGAGTCTGCTAGGTCACATTTCAAGCTATTTAATAGGCATGCTAGTTTTCTGTCAGGGCCCATTGATGCCATGTTTCTAACTTCAGAGGGTACAGTGACAACCTGTTCTTTTGTGATAACAGGTAACAGTAGGGGTATTTCATGGGGAGTGACCGGAGGTGTTGAAGGGGTAAATTTTGAGCTGAATTTATCACCCAGCAGGTTTGCTGTTTCTTCTGGCTGAATATAGGTAGTGCCATCTACACTCAACTCAGCACATTGTTGAGTGTTTCCCCTTAAGATTTGGTACATAACTAAAAAAATGCTTTGTGGTTATCCTTTTTGTGGGAGGCTATTTGAGTCTCATATTTAGTTTTAAAGACTTGACTTGTCCCCTGATTTGCCTGTTGAGACTTATGAGGGGTTTTGTCTCTGCTGTACACCGTACACCCTCCCACTTACTTCTAAACAGGAATTTCTTCCTTCTCTTGTATAGTCTGTTTATGCCTGGGGCTCACCGGGGAGGTTGCTTTTTCTGGCTAGACATGGGTTTAGTTCAAATCAGGTACTGTTATTTCTATGCAGTAATTCAAATGGTTGTACAGTGCATGCGTGTACACTTCTGCATAGGTCTCCATGTTTTCTGGCTTATACTTTAAAATTTTTTACGCTATCACTTATAATTTAACTTGGAAAAATTCTTATGGATTTTAGGGATTCATGGGATTCTACTTTTCATTTATTTCAAAGGAGACCAATTTATAATCTGTTCATACCAATCAGGACATTGCACTGCAGGTGTATGTGGGGGGGGGGGGGTGCAACACTCCCCCATGTTTGAAAGTACTATGTCGAGGATATTGGATCCCCTAGTGTAAATGCAGCTGTTCCAAAGCATTTGCATTGGCAAAGTCCAACAATCTCTGATCCTGCATGCTAGTGGTCATCAGTTTATGGAGCGGTAGTAAAAATCACCCATGAGTAGTGTGTTGGGCTGATGTAAGTGATTCTAGTAACTTCCTGTATGCAGTGTGGTTTTCATGCTCCATAGCTGGGTACCTGTAGCTAGTGAAGATATGCTGCGGGGATTTTGCCTTTGGTCATCTGGACATGGAGTAGCTCAAGCAAGTTATCCGGCTTAACCAATCTAGAGGTGGAATTTTTTTTATGAAAATGGAAAACCTACTTCTTTCATTTTTTTTCCATTTCAGGGGGTGATCTGAATTTGTGATTGGCATTGTAGCCTCACACTTCTGGGGTGCCTTCTGCAGCCTTCAACCATGTCTCTGTAACTGGACAGACATGATCATTCTCCAGGGTGAGAAGAGCTTTCAGTGAGTGCATGGTCTTGTTAATGCTCCTAGCAGTGAGCAGTAGTACCCTCAGCTTGGCAGTTGAAGAATTTGTCACACTGGTAGGTCTGTTAGTCTGGCACTGCCCAAAAATGGCACTAAGTGGGTGGCTAATGCCTTAGCCAGTATTGAAATTCCTAGAGGCATTAGCTGCAGATCAGCTCTGGCAAAGCAGCATGATCTGTTCATCCCAGACTGACAAACAGTGGATCCCCTTGGAATGATACCAGTAGTTAAGTCAATTATTGAAGTCAGTCATTTTCTGTTTGTATTATGGTATCATTTTTGATGAGGGTAGAATACTGCTCAGTTTGAGGCTCCTACTAGCCTGTGATGTGTACTGAGACAGGCCCATCAGGTTTCTCTTTGTACAGTCCAGGGAGGTGTATTTCAGGTCATTCACACTCACATGGACTATGAATTAGCCATACTGGTTCTTGTGGTTGAGTGACCTGAGTGCCAGCGTGATCTGGTGAATCCTAGCCACTGTCGGGGAACTGACTATAACCCTCTCTTTAGTTAACCTGGTGGGGGGGGGGGCATCCATGTGTTTCATAATGGAGTCTTGTATGAACAAAATGCTTGAATGTATGATGTTTCACCTTAGGGCTTGCTTGTGGAAACAATGTGATGTGTATTTTTGTGTATAGTGGTTGGTGTTGACTAGGTTTTGTTTGCATATGGTTTCTGAGGGCAGTGTACAGGATGCCTCTGAGAATACTTGTGAGTACCTCCACACATGTGGGTTTAAGTGCTGAGACCTTATTTAGTGAGGGAAATGATATGCATGTGCTGACAACCAGTTTGTCATTTGATTCCTCAGTCTGAGAGAGTTGTGCCTCAATTTTCATAGTGTAACTACGTCTCTCACATACTGTGTTTGCTTGTTTCAAGATTAAGTGGATGTCAGAATACTTGAGACAATTGCTGCATTGCCTCACAATGCCCCTTTCAACCAGGCTGGCCACAGAGATAGCAGAAAAGTGCCTATCCATGGTTTCAGATTTTTACTGTGGGTTGAATCAGGGATAATAGCGGGTTGACTTGACTAGACTGGGGTGATAGCACACGGATGAAGAATGGGTGCTATACTCAGTGTGAACCGTAGCTATTCAACAAGGCAATGCTGCTGTGTACAACTCAGATGCTACTAGAGAAGCAGAGGGACTGGGGAAGGTTGCAGAGATCATTATTCTAGGGAAATTTTAACTTGAAAGCATTTGCAGCTATATAGGACACTAATAACCACCACTGCATGGACAGCAGCTTAGTGCAAACACTTGGCTTATATAGAATCAGAAAAAACAAGTTTTACAACAGCAAAGCCTACAGACCAATTAGAAAAATAAGCAAGCTTTCAGCCAGCAGCCCCAAACTCAGATAGATAAGCTACAGCATACTTCTGCCACAAAAGTGCAGTCAGAAAACCCTCAATGTAAAAATGCTAGTTTTAGAGAAACCACACAGTCTAGATACTAGTGATGTGTAAATTTATCAGACACAATGTAATTAAGTACTACAGCAGCAGTGGAAACAGTTCAGCTTTAAAACTATAATGCAGAATTTTTATGAAATATAGTACAAATAATCAGCAGAAATGTAAAATGATACTTATTTTTTCCTTTTAGCATCAGATGGCTTTAGATGTAGCAGATTCTCTATCTCTCAGGTAAAGAAGACAAACCAAGGGCAGCACTGAGAAACTGGATACGTACTGTATATACATTTGCAAACTACAGATCCCCCCACAGGACAGCCAGAACTTTCTTGTTAGTCCACTAGACTTCTATGCCCTTCATTTCTTCATCCAGTCATTCAAAGCTTAAAGACAAAATTAAGCATTCAGTACAGTATAACTGTAGCAGAAATCCAAATCTTCTAGCAATACAACAGGGGCGTACTTTGGACACATTCATGTTCTTTGTTCACTTGTACTCTTTTAATTTAGTTTATATATTTGTTTCTATGTTTAAACCTGGGATATGTTGTGCCCATGTCCTTGGTAAAATGTTGTTGCCTTAAAAATAAATCCATACATCATATCTTACATTGTGTATAACTCGTTATGGTAAGAATTATAGATCTATACATTATACTCATCCAAGTTACAGGTTAATTACACTAACATACAGGCTGGGATTGTCTGGTTTATATTTCATGAGCCAAATAAGGCTCTTACTGCAGTTTGCTATGGTTATCTAGCAGTTTCAGTAATGCATGAAGTTTTTATCATAGTTACATTAATTTGAAGAGCAGAAGAGGCCCTGAAGTGTAAATGTTCAGTCCTCGAGCAATGTTTATTAAACATGTAAGCTTACCTAAAGCTCTAGTACTCAACTAGGTAATTATTTTAAAGTGTCTACATATGGGATGCATTGTCTGTGGCTGAAATGTAATTCAAAACTGTTCCTGTAGCTCAAGATCCAAGAATTTAACATCCTGGATCTAAGCTTCTCTTGCAGACTTTTCATTGTCAGAATATTTCCACTGCTTAAGTCACAGAACAGCAATGGCATCACCAAATATAAGGTTACAGCAACAGTACTAAAATCTACTATTTTTACGTGACTTCCCCCTGAGCCCTGACTCATAAGAGTGAAGAGAGCAGAGAATTAAAAAGTAAGGACTTGATAAGCACTTATGTCTCAAGTCCATTTCATGCTAAGACATGCCTTAAAAATGCAACTGCGATCAATCAGTATTTAATTAATTAGCTGAGAAATATGGACTGCAGTGGACAGATGGTCAGGCAGCTGACTGCATGGATATTCAATGAAGGCTACTGTGAATTAATACCTCATACAGAACTATAACTCCCACAGGTGGAATGAATAGTGTCAGATTAAATATGTGGATACAGTCCCTTAGATGGAATTAACTTATTTTAAATTTTATAAATTGTGCTAAAATAAATAATAGGAAGTCACACTGCTTATGATGTTGCCTTGCTGAATTACCTTTTATCCTTAAACGTTTGTCTTTATTTGATTAATAATGAATTATATTTGGCTCCATAAAAAGCTCATTATCCTCAAAAAGTAGATGTGCTCTTCAAAAGACACCTTGATGACTGGATGGGAAACAGATAGTTTACCCTGGGGATCACTTCAGTGGCTCTGCTGGACAGAGGTACAGGGAACTAATCTAAGCGAAAGCCAACACATTTTGGCTAGGCTTATAAATGCCTTCAGACAGATAGCCTAGTACCTACCTATGAACCTATAAAGTACTCTGTATTTAAAAGATGTTTATGCTACAGCATACTAGCAAATATGCCTATCTTTAGTTATGAATGTATTTAGTATTTAACAAGACATAAAAGTGTGTGAGATACTTTTCCCATATCTTTGAGTTGTAGCTAATAGTTTGCACATTTGGTTTCACAGACAAATAATAGTATGATACTTCTATCACTTAAATTTCATTTTTCTAAATGTATTCATTTATTTAACATTTGTTTACTGGGAATGTCTGACTTGGACAGAGCCCATTTTCAGAGGAGGTCTGAGGAGAAACACTCCAGAGACATGTCTTTGTAATGTGGGAGGAAATTGGAGCACCCCAGAGGAAATCCATGCAAATGCAGCAAGGACATGCAGACCCCAAAGAGAAGGCACCCCAATTGAGAATCAAAACAGAAAACCTCTTGCTGTGATGTGACAATGCAAATCACTGTACCAGTGTGTCACCCAATACATCTCTCAACGATCAACTAATACAGACAGAGCAGCATAGTCTCATATGAAAGACACAGGTGGGCAATCAAAATGCTGTTGACAATATTTACTGAGTTTATTATGTCTTATAAAATCGAGTTTAAAAGCTACAATCTAATGAACACTACCACTGTAAAGATGTGTTTGAGCTCAACAGTTTGTTATTTCCATTTCTTTAGTAACCATTTTTATCTCCAAAGATATATTTGAAATGTAAGTGCATAACTTGATTTTGTCCTAAAATTCAGAATGCAGTAACTGGAAGCTGGAGTATAAACTATCAGGTCTATGCGCAGCCATTGAATGGAACTTTCACTGAATGGATGAACAGAGAACACCATCCATTGAATGTTCATTTAGTGAACATTCATTTCATCGATGGGGAAAGTTATTAGTTGGCCACCACTTCCCTGTGTGCCCCACCACAGCATTTAAAAACCACCCAGGTGGGGGGTTCAACCTATACCCCCCTAACTATATATACCAACTCCAAGACCACTCTACAATTGGAAAAAGGGAAGACAGTGAAGTGGTGGCCAACTAGTTCCTTTGCCTGTCGATGAAATGAACGTTCGCAGAATGAATGTTCGATGTTCACCTGTTCAATGGAAGTTCAATTTAATGCCTGAACATAGACCCTCAAACTCTCAGAGTTCCATAAAAAAGAATGAATCAAGCAAAATGTATTTTATTTTAATCCACAAAATGGGTAATCCAAAGCAAGACACACCAAAAAGCCCCAATAGGATGAACGCAGTTTTTTTTTTATAGAAAAAATACTTCTTCTTAAAGGGAACTATCAACAATGTGGCAAGTAAACCAATTGTAACATTGAACCTAATAACCATGTTAGCTATCTCAACTACTGACTTCTTAAAATTTACACATAAATTTTCCACAACAGAGATTGATTATCTCGATGTTAAGCTGGTCAAGGACTTAAACAAAAATGTCTTTATTTCATCTATTTACAGAAAGCCGACATATTGTAATTCATTTCTACACTTTTCTAGCTCACACCCCTTTAGACAGAAACGATCTATAGTTAAGGGTCAGTTTGTCCAAGCAGGGAGAATGTGTAGTACCTTGACTGACTTTCTTAATGAATGTACGATTTTGAAGGAGTTGTTCTGCAACCGTGGTTATCCTGTACATTTAGTGGAGGAATTGTTTAACGAAGTTAGTTAGAAAAGATTTGATGGTTTTTTCAAACCTCTCCTTGATCAGGAAGAACTTCCAACAATTGAAGTTCAAGGAGTAGTTTCCCCAGTTGAGGACACTTTTACTCTAACTGCCGATGTGGCACCTATTAGTGTTGAGAAACAGTTTAGTTTAAGTTTCATTACTACATATAACACTAATGCTTTGGCTATTTGTTCAATTATCCAAAAGAATTGGAATTTTATTGCCAGCTCCGCAGACCTATTGGAAAAATTGGGTCCGTCCCCTTTGGTGGTATACAAAAGAGGCAGTAATCTCAAGGAGCTTTTACAAAGAAAAAGGTCTAATTTTTCTTTTTGCAGACAAAAAGGAACCCTTAAGTGTGGTTCCTGTAATTATTGTAGGTTCATAAAACCTGGGAGCTCTTTCCATATTGGAAACAAAAAATACCAAATACATCATAGGATAAACTGCCAAACTTGTTCCGTTGTGTATGCTGCCTTCTGCGATTGTTGCCCAGCTTTCTATATTGGAAAGACGGACCGTAAGCTCCATGAACATGTATACCAACACGTTTATGCAATAAGAAAAAATATGGGCGACAACGTGCTGGCTAAGCATGTTAAAAAAAACCCTGGGCACTCAATCAGCTTTATGGGTATTGATCATATACAAGGTGGTATTAGAGGTGGTCCCTCATCCCTCCTGTTAGAGACCCGTGAGCTTGAATGGCAGCTTTCCTTAGATGCCTTCAAAGCTCCGGGTTTGAATGAAAACTGCAACATTACTGCAGTTTTAAAATTGCGGAGCTATTTGAGATAGCTAACATGGTTATTAGGTTCAATGTTACAATTGGTTCACTCGCCACATTGTTGATAGTTCCCTTTAAGAAGAAGTATTTTAATTTTGATTACACCAGTTTAGTCTTATTAATCCTATGTTTTTTATTTAAGCGGATGTAAAATTTAATACACTGCTTGTTTTAGTATTGTTCTTTCTATTGTATATATATTTTTTAGGGTAAGTTAATAGGATTGTTGTGAACAGATAGTATATTTTTTAAGTACATACTGCTATTGTGACGTTTTTTAGTCACTTCCTGTTCTTGTAATTTAAATTTGCGTTGAGTGGTTGTGTTGTGCTTATTCTGATGAAGCTGCATTACTGATTTTTTCTATAAAAATAAAACTGCGTTCATCCTATTGGGGCTTTTTGGTGTGTCTTGCTTTGGATTACCCGTTTTGTGGATTTACATTTGTTTTTTTACTTTCATTTGGTCTGTGGTATTTTATTTTAAGGAAGATTATTCATTTCTGCTTTAAAAGTGAAATTTCATGCATGGTTCAAGTTTGCAGAATTAGTCAAATTCTTACATAGTATAACAAGAAACCATAAAAGGGCACATTTTTGAGAGAGTCAAGATACACTATGATGTAAAATTGCACAGATTAACATAACCATTATAATGAAAATAAGGGAATCATTACAGCCAGCGAGTCATGATGGTTTTTAACCGTGATCATTATGCTGAGTTTAAAAAACGTCAGTGTGGATCAGTGGTCTACTCCAGTAAGTAAATAAAAATAGATAAGGAGATGCCAAGAAATGATGATATTTTTTCAGGCTGGTAACAAATGTAATTCGTATTTGAGCTCTTAGATATAGCTTGACTAAATATTAACAAGATATTTGACATCTCCACTTAAAAGATTAATAAACATGCTGATCACAAACTAATTCCAGAAGTAGTGCCTTGAGGGGAAAAAAAGCATAACACAGTAAGTGAAGCAGTACACAGAGTCCGTTGAGTAGAATAACTATCAGCATTCACTTCTAAGTGCAGTCCTGTTTTGTGTCTGTATCAAAGATGACAAAAAAGGATAAAGGAAAACATCTTTTGTAGATAACAAAACCTCTGAAATAAGGCCATGATAGATTTGTTTGTGGATTGGGAGGGAGACAGAATAAAAATTGAGGCAGCAAAGATTTAAGAAGGGTCAAATAATAAGCAGGCCCTCTAGCTGAATGGTCATGTCATCATCACCTGGCAGTCTCTCAGACACTTAAGCCACTTATTGAATGTGGGTCACCAGGGCTGTAGTCAGCATTTCCCCCTCTACGGAACAGTAATAGCTATTCATGGGTTACTTAGATGAGCTGTTGTTTATGACATCAGTATGAATATTTTAAAGGGCCATAGATATTTGCCAGAGATATTGACAATTTTTGGCTGGTTTAGAAATTACATGTAGATGAATACAATATATTTACATGAACATAAATGATGGAGTAGGCTCATTGTTAGTCATATCCTATTTACGCACACTTTTTGGATGTTTCAGTAACAAAAAAATAAAACATTAGATGGCTCATTCATGACTTCACTTTAAAGAAAGATTTGTGGTAAGAATTCTTTACAACATCTGCTACCCAACTTATGTCATAAATATTTCCAAATCCCAGTTTCTAAGAAGTCATAGAATTTGTTCTAACAAAGAAGAATATGAAAAGGTTTCTATGGATTTGTTTGACTGATTTTTTTATATGGGGTAATGCTTGTAATCAAAATAAATTACTACAATAAACACATTCTGAAAAGAAGCAAAGTGTTTAGTTTTGTAGTTATATGGGGTACAAATATTTATACAATAAAGGATATTTTTTTTCAAAACACTGGTGTATATTACAAAATGATAAGCTTAGGAGTATCATTTTATAATCCCAATGCAATGTTCATTCACAGGAAAGGAAAGACTTGGAAATAATCTTAATTAATTGCATATTTAATTAATAAAAAGGTCCAGCTTTTATTAACTGTTGAACATGTTAAGGGGTATATACCATATGGTAACTGCACAAACTACAAATATATGTCAAGGAGTAAACACTTTTTACTTACTAATATAGCTAAGATGTTTGAAATACTCCAGGTAATAACTGCAAATGTGAATGGTTGACTTAACTGGTGATATATTCATGTGATGCATTTTATGTAGATAAGACCTCTAGATTTTCAGAATTTCATATTACTGAATATATTAGTGATACTACATGCAAAAGAGCTAATAATGTGGTTTTAAGCATGTTGTTGTACATTCAGAGGCTATACTTATGTCTATAAGGCTAGACAAAATTACAAACTATGTTCATAATACATTGAGAATGGCAGAATATTTTAACAAGGAAAAAAGCAAATGGGTTAAGTTAGGGACATTGTTTCCCTCAGCCTTAAGATTTTTTTATTAATATCTTAATAGTGGCAGTCTACATTTTCATGAAACCAGCATGATAATTAGGAGTTCAGTTAATAAATAGTGCAAGGACCTAAAATGAAAAGTTTTCAGTGTGTACAAACTAAGTGGATACTAGACAGCACCACTGCACTGGTATATTTCATCAGTTTTACTTGAACCGCTGAGCAAATTCATCTTCAGTAGTATTAATGGCCTTGTTTTTAAGTGTTGCTTGTGAATGCTTGGTTGGAGCTTCAACTTACATGTGTTAAAGGGAATTTTCCTTTTTTTAGTAAGCTCCAAAGAGGCTTTTTATAACTAAAACCAGTTTACTGTTATCTTTTTCTCACCACTGCAATTATTTTTGTGGCTTTGCAACTATTAGTCATTAAGACTGGCAGCTGTCATAAGTTATAGGCAAGTTGTCATTAAGTAAATGGATATTTTCTTTGGGTCTCTATTACATCGTCGACCACTTAGGTTGTCGAACACCTAAATGTCGACAACTTAAAATTGCGAACAGTCGTTTCCACACTGGGAAATAACGCTGTTGGCCAAAGTGAAAAAAAAATATTTTAAACGGAAATCAGGTGTGCCCCTCACACCTCCTCTAACTAAATATACCAACTCCGAGATCATTCTACATTGTAAACAGGGCAAAATCCACATAACAGCCAAATTACTTGCTTCCCTGTGTGGAAATGGCCATTCGCGATTTTAAGTCGTCGACGTTTAGGCATTCGACAACTTAAGTGGGCGACTATTTAATATAGACACATTTTTTTTAGAAAATTAGACATTATCATTTCTGTCTGTGCACATTATATCCCAAGAGGAGTCTGGGCATTAGAAGGCAGCCATATTTGTCTACTTGGCTTTTTTTTTTTTTTTGAATTGGCACTGATCTTTCATATACTTTTTAGTAGTATGAGAAGAGATATTGGTCTAAAACAATTTACCAATCATGGGAACTTCTTGGGTAGTAGAATTAGTGTCAATGATTTATACAGCTCAGGAAAGCACCTATTATTAAGGGAGTTCCTAAGAAAATACTGTACAGATATGGTAAGTTGATACATAATTTGCCTTGATGAACTCTGTTGACTTCAGTGAATGAGACAGATTGAAAAAGAAAATGCCTGGAGAATCGTGCACAGTGGTAGATCCAGAACATGGATTTATGGGTGGGCTTCAGCTGAACAAACATTAAGGTCAGTAGAATCGATTTTGGAAACAAAAAATTGCTGTTGTCCTAATCCCAATAAGAAGATATGCATGATGCTAGTCAATCATCACTACTTCAAAGGCATATCACAGTGCATTTGTGATACACTGATCATTGGTGTTTTTCCAAAGACAGTGAAAACTATAAACACCTTACAAATTAGCACTTGTTCAGAAGCAGTAAATGTATCTTGTGTTCCACCAATGTGCATGATGCAAACTGAAAAAAAGAAAAAGGATTAAGGCTTTGAGTTGTTAACAAGGTGCATCCTGTACTACAGGGTCTGATTCCTGATTCTATCAGCCTCCATTTGCCTACTGTGTGATTCTGAGCAAGTCACTTAACCTGCTGGAGCTCTGGGACAACTGAGACACTGGGCCAGTCTCATCAATTACCTGCAAAGTAACTTAAAATTACAGTCAGTAGTCATTATTCAGGATGTCATCATACCATTAGTGTCACAGACAGGATATTAGCTTCACAGGAAGTATTTGGACAAGTCTCCACTTTATACAGACACATTAAAATTTATACAGACACATTGAAATTTTTCCTGACCATGTATTCAGATTTGTGGTGTTACAACAGGTTAGGAGGGGAGAGCGAGGGGAACCTTGGAAATTATGGTTGGAGGATAGGGAGACTTGGTGGCAAGTCTTCCTTAATGCCCACCAGGGTTGAATAATACTATTTCTATCAGTAGTAAATTGAAGCTTAGAGTACTGGATAGATAAAAAAAAATTTTATGAAAATAGTGTGTGTGTAGTGAGTATAAATGTGTATTTAACATTACATTTTTATTTAGTCAGTATATACATACTGATTTGTTTTTTTTAATTATTTTTTTATTTTTTTATTATTTTTTTATTATTTTTATTTTTTATTTTTCAATTTCTCATTTCATGTTTTTGATGTGTATAGTTTGTAGTATTGACTAACTCAATTTAATTGCATTGATTTCAATTGACCAAGTAATCACTGGGGGTGGGAGAGTTATATAAGCTGAACTGTTATATTATTGAATGGTCTGAAGAAGTTTGGTCTATGTGCCTGACGAAAGCGCTTACTTTTTGTATTTATGTACTGAGTGGTTTATATATATTTATTTCAGTAAACTTGTTTCTGCTCAACAAGTGGTTCCTTTTTAATTATTTTTTACTTGTTATTCAGTTGGTGTTTTTTCAAGTCTCTTGTGTTCCACCAATGTGCATGATGCAAACTGAAAAAAAAAGGATTAAGGCTTTGAGTTGTTAACAAGGTGCATTCTGTACTACAGGGTCTGATGTCTGATTCTATTAGCCTCCATTTGCCTACTGTGTGATTCTGAGCAAGTCACTTAACCTGCAGGAGCTCTGGGACAACTGAGACACTGGGCCAGTCTCATCAATGGCCTGCATAGTAACTTAAAATTACAGTCAGTAGTCATTATTCAGGATGTCATCATACCATCAGTGTCACAGACAGGATATTAGCTTCACAGGAAGTATTTGGACAAGTCTCCACTCCATTGTCAGATCATCACTCCCTGATCTGCTGTCTAATATGACCCACATCACCCCCTACCCATAAGTACACTGTATCAGATATGAATCAGACACCATCAATTCCATGTTAAGCAAAATAAAATGAAAAGTTTGTTTGTAGTGGAAATCAGAGAGGTTAGCAAATCGGTAAACATACCTAACAGTCCTGATTTTCGAGGACATCCATGATTTTGGCTCATTTTTTTTCTTAATCCATAATCCCCAATGGCAATTTTGGGAGAAAAGCTGCTGCATTACAGTTAATAAATAATGCCAATAAGTGGAGTTATAGAGTTAAGTTCAGAAATACATGTTAATTCAAAGTCACTTATTCTGTCAACTTCTGTTGTTACCAGCATTAATATTTTACTGAGCCTCTGACTATTTGCGGATCTGTCCATGAATCTGCAGGTAAGAGGTTAACAGTAATGCCAGTGCGACTTGCACAATTACCATGTAAGAGTAATTCTTCATTGCTGGTTCACAGAAAAAAAAATCAGCTACATAATTTACAGCATATCACTGGGAAGTGGGAGGAAGCTAGAGCACACAGGAAAACCTCATATAGCTAACAATGATACCCCAAGACCAGTGGCCCAAGACTCCAGCATTTTAAAGCAGAGGTTTGTTTTTTCATAGATTCATAGGTAAGTACAAGGTTAGTTGCCCTTTTGGCCATTTTAAGACTAGACAGTTTCTCTTTTTGTGCTTGAAATAACCTGCCGCATTTGGTTTTAGACAGGATTGTCCCATCCTATGGTTGATAATTATATATTACCCTTAATGAGAATAACTGGGATCATACCATAGATAATTTGAGGGGAACCATGCATGGGATAAAGCATTTAACATCTGCCTCTGTGCATTAGTAGGGGATATATATATTTTTTTCCATTCATAGCTTCAAGTTTCAATTGATTATGGAAAAGGGTGAACTTTGTTTTAGGTGGATGGGAAATCTGTTACAGAGCAGTCGTATCCTCTGCGAGATATACCTATCCAAGCAAACTATTCTGCTAATATTTGCAAAACAAGTTTATATTACTAGACTAAGAAGTTCCAGTGCCATTTGACTTGCTAATGTGCAGTAACTCCATCAGTATTGGGTTGAAGAATGCCTTGTAGGCTACGCAGAAGTCACCACTTAGCAGTCTGTAAGATACTGAGTATAATGGCAGGGCTTTAAGTTGGTAAATATAGGACATGTTGTTTTGGGTTTGCATCCTTTTAGTAAGGTAACTCTGCAGGCATTCTGTTTTTTCCATATGTCTGGACAGACAATGATTGGCCTAATGAGGGCTGCATAAAGAGGGCAATGATATCACTAGATCTAGATACAATCCCTTTGTTTATAAGTTCTGCAACATAAAAATACTTTCTTACAACAATGGACATTTGTTGGTTAAAAGTTAGGTCACTGTCCACATAAGTTCCCAAATCCAAAACAACTGGGTCAACTCTTAGGGGTGTTTTGTCAGTGTGGTGGTTTCCCTGAGTAGATGACTTCCCATAGGATACACTAATGCATTTTTCGGCATTAAATTCCAGTCCATGATTTTGACACCAGCCATTTATTAGGGGCAGATCTTCATGTAGGATGGTTAAGGGATTTAGAAATTCAATGATTGCTCCTAGCTTGCAGTCATCTGCAAACTTAGTCAGCCAGAGATCTTTAGTATTGACTTTTACTTCAGAAAACTAGATGCCAACAGGATACAAAACTAAAGTTTCAACAGAACAAAAGTTGGAGGAACTTGAAGAAATCACCCAAAATACTACACTGATTCTGAACCAAGATGCAGAGTTATTTTTTTTTACTGTACTTAAAGAATCACAAAATTGAAACTTTTATGGCTACTATTAATCCTGTGAATCTGTCATAAACAAATTAGGCAAATTTCATCCTGCTCAAAACACTACTGTAACAGAAACAATTCTAGGTTAGAGTAGGCAGTTAATCCCTACACAATATACCTTACTTACACAAAAATGTTTTGGTATCGCTTACCTTATAGTAACCTCTCATCTCTGTGCAAACCGATCCGTTGTAGGGGAAGATTCATACTCTATTCCTGGCGAAGATAGCTCCATTAATGAGATCCTGTGAAATATGCAAAGCCTTGTGACAGGAGCTTCAGCTAATGAGTGACAACAGCACCAAAATTCAATAACTTGCATTTAAATACAGAATGAATGGCGAGATCAGACTGAAGTTTCCACACATACAACTGCTGATTCATCAGGTCCGTTTGACCAATGTGTTCAGATGTCAATTTTTCATTGGTTAGATTTAGAAAACTAAACCTAGTCAATGAGAAATCAAAAACCAATCAAACTGGAACAACAGAACACACTATTTGTTTCTGGTTAAAAAGGTAACATTTTGCAAAATGCAGTAGTGTTGACAAGCCCATTAGCAGTGAACTGCCCATAACAGCTATTCATTTTTTCTATTTCATTGCAGCTGGGAAACAGATTTTTAAACTTATTTATCATACATATCGTATCATACATGTAAACAGTCTAAATAAGTTAAATAGTGCTTTGCAGCTGTAATGAAGGAGAAAAAAATGCATAGCTGCTATGTGCAGTTCATGCTAATGGGTTAACATGGTGTCCTACATATACTGAAAGAAATGATAGCTGCAAGGAAAAAAGTCTATGAACACAAAAGTATTTGCTCTTTTCTGCGTCTCTAGTAAACTTGTTAGATATTATGCATAGTGATGAACACCAATAAAGTAGGTGTTAAGCAAACATCTCATCTGTCCCTGATTTTCAGAGCTGCCTCTGATTTTGACTCAAATTATAGATCTGTGCCCTCTTAATCATTCCTAAAACTGGTGATTTCAGGAGGAAAGCTGGTAAATTATACTTAATAAATAATGAAAATAATTAAGAATTATAAACTTCTTTTATGTCAGAAGATGTATATTAATTCACATTCTCTTGTTCTTTCAATGTCTCAGTTTAATAGTGCTAATATTCTGAAAGTGTCCCTGATTGTCCCTGAATTTTTTTCTGGATTTGCCCCTGATTCTGTTTAAATATGCCCCTGAGTCATTGAGGGCTATGCTGTTTAGTAATTTTTATAGATCAAGTCCAGTGCTGCTTCAGGTTAACAGATGTAACTGTGGTATATGAAAAGAAGAGACTAGTTGGAAACAAGAGTTTAAATCTATCTAATTTCCCTGGGGAATTAAAAAGAGTCATGGGACAGGCTACTCAAAGGTCAGATGGCAGTGATTGGCAAAGATGTTGCAGATTGGGTGAGGAAAAGATAGCTGTCTGACCCCAACAAGGCCAAGCTCATGCCAGGATTAGAATAGGAATGTATCACCCAAATACAGTTGAGAGGTGTGTCTGGTATGCATCACCTTCCCAAGCTATGAACAGTGGTGGTGCCATGAGCTCTTCATTTATTTCTACTGTTCTAAAATAATGCAGGATAACCAAGCCTAGACATCAATAACTGATATAGCATGTAATTAGTTTAGAGGTGTTTGAGGTAACAGTAAGGCTGGTAATTTCTTGCCAAAAAAAGCAAGACTTGTTATGCAAAATATTAGGTAATATATTCCTCTCTTGATTTCACCTTAGATCACAATGCTACATGAAGTAATCTAACTAGAATATTTGTTTGGCATCTTAAAGGCCTTTCAAGTAGCTATTTTTCTAATAGATTCATTTTATTTATTCATTTTTTAATTGTTTATGACTTAGGATTAACTAAGCATCTACATTTTCATTGGCCTGTCTTGTGAAAGTAAGAACTGTGCTGCAGAAATAGTAGTAATTTCAGCATGTACAGCAAAGCTTCATCAGTTATTTGTTTTTTTGACCAATGTCCAGTCTGCATTAGACAGTTCAAATCATAATTTTGTTTGCTTAATGTTGTATGTCTTGCAGCTTTGTTTTTATTCCCTGCCCTGTACATATACTGTTCACTTTGCTTTTTATGATTCCTAACCTGCTTTGCTGTTGCCTTTTGTTGTATTTTTCTGCATTTCATGGCTCCATTTCTTCTCCTTCTATTTGTTTATTGGATGCCACTCCTTTTGTCATGCCTACTACCAGGCATTGCTTACAGTGTCTTCGTCTAGTTTAATTCTGGCAATATCTGCTTTGTGCTACTTTTGGTGACTTTGGTTTGGGTAGAGAAAGCAGACGGAAATTACCTGGTATTCTGTTTTTCTGCAGTAAGGGAGAAAACTCTAGACTCTTTATATTCATTTTCTTTATTCAGTGCCATGACTACCATAATGCTATTTTAATTGTTTATACTATTTGCAGCTTTTCTCCCCGGGCCTCTGCTGAAAAAGGGCTTTAGCTCAGTTGGACACTCCCAGTCAAAAAAAGAAAAAAAAATGTAAAATAAAATAAAATAAAATAAAATAAAATAAATAAATAATGAAGATTTTTCAATATTCTTGAATGACCTGCCCATAATTACTATTCCAGAAGATTTGTTGTTTCTTTTTGTTTTTTTTTTGAGAAATGGGTAATTTGAATTAATTGTTTACTAGAAAACAGGAGAGAATGAAGGTTGTGAAAATTGACTCTCTGCATTTAATTAGTACCCTGTCAGTGAGCAAGTTTAGCTCAGTTGGACAAGGATACAGCTTTCTCTAGAAGTAACATATCGAGACAATTGCCTAGAGATCGTTTGCACAACTGATGCCAAAGGACGTCATCATCTCCCAGTATAAAAATTATTTATATTTTAGTTTATTTATTTTACAGTTTGTTTACCAGGATAGTCTATTGGGCCGATGGAGCCTGTTTTTAATGGAGTCCTGGGAGAAAAGCTCCAACAAAGTTAAACAAGTGATAAAGTAATTAGACAAACACACAACAAAATGTTACAAAGTATATAAAATTTGTAGTATACAATGACATAAGATATGTACTAAAAAAATAAATAATAGTATAAAATGCTTTTGCGCAATAATGGTGCTGTCTATATATAATATATACATATATATATATATATATATATATATATATATATATGTATATATTGTTAGAAAAATATGTATTATGCTTAGTGCATTTAGAGCTCGAAAAGGGTTAACACATTTATTATATTTCATACTGCATAAATCTGTACAAACTGCAGTTAATTTTTCTGACCTTGTATTGTTAGATAAAATCTTGCTTGTACCTTGAAAATTTACTAAAAAGCAGGTAATTTCTGCTTGAGTTAAAAAATAATAAATAAAACAATACTACTTGTATGAAGCTTAGACAAGAAGTTCCGTTTGTGCTGTAAAAAAATACACAGCTGTAGAAGCCATAAATAATAAGCCTGTTTAAAAATATAAACTGCAATCAGCATTTGCTTGTATCTGAATTAGAAGAGTACCTTGAAATGTAACACTGTATAATAGACGCTTGTAAACGAATTAATGGTCACCAAGGCCAGGTTGTTTTTCTCAAAAGTTTCTCACAAATCTAGTCATGTCAGCAGAAAATCTGAGCAACATCTGTTGTAGAACAAATTTGTGTTTGATTACGTCAGCTTAAAAGGCCATGTCTTGTAAAATAGTATAAGAATAAGCATACTTCCTGTTAGTAGTTAGACAAATCCTTGTATTTGCATGTTTTTGTCTCCTTGCGGCAAGTCAATTAAAAGTGCCTTAACTGAACCTTACGTGTATTGGTCTTTGAAGTTTTTTCCTTTGACAGATTGGTCCTTCGGACCGGAAACCTGCACTTCACTTTGGATCAGACAGGCCAGGTGGATTGAAACCATACAGGGAAGAAACCACATCGGTTCTTCTTATTTGAAAAGCCCTCCGACTGAATTGTCGTACAAAAGAGGCCAGCCACTTTCTGATATGCGACTGAAGGACGGGTTTTCTCGAACCAGGTAATCAATCACAAAGGCTCAGGTAAGGTAAATCTATCTTCTTTTTCTGTTTTAGATCAGGGACTAGATTTGTATTTGTTCTGTTAAGACTTTGTTTATAAGTCAGGGACAGAAAAATTACTGTCTTGTCATAGATCAGGGAAACAGAGCAGGTAGGCAGTCATTCTGAAGAAACTATAAAAATATCCGTGGTACCACGTTAAAAATAAGGAGTTATGTAATGATTAAAAGGGTAGAACAAAATGGGTAATAATTGTACAAAAAGGTCCCAAAATCCGCCGTTAACCGAAGACGCAAAATATATGCAGTCACAGCATGCTGATAATATTAAATACTACTCAAAATGGGTTAATAAGTATAAATTTCATGGTAAACTAAAAAAATCCTCGCTTGTCAAACTTGTCAAACAGCTTAAGACGGATTCCAAAGGTTGGGTAAAAAAGCAACGTCAATTAGGAATTCCTCAGGCACACAGGTGGATTGAGGAAGTAAACCGAAGGGAACAAAAGAATAATAATTCAAAAGCAATGTTTTTAAATAAGGAGGACAATAATTTAGTAATAGCATCGGCCCCTCCGCCTCCCTTACCAGAATATGAGGCAAGTGAACAAGTTAGCCCACCCCTGCGATATCCTGCTGTCACTGTAAGTAGAGACACTAGAAAAGCAACACCGTTTATTAGAGATCCCGTCGAGACCAGGTCTCAAACACAGGCAGGAAACTCAAAAGGGGACATTGAGTTATATCAAATGGGTAGAAATTCGCAATCTATGAGTGAAGAAAAAATATGCCCACTTATAAAAGTGTCTAATCCTCAGGCAGGGCAAAAAGGTCAGGACCCAACTATTCTAGTGTATAGACCCTGGACTCCGGAAGACATCCGAAAAGCCACTGAGGGAATTCCCCATCCAAAAGTTAATTTTAGAAAGTTCTTAAAAGATTTGCAAGAAATGAGGCTAAGTTATAATTTAAATGGAAAAGAGGTAGAAAAAGTAGTCAGACAAATTGTGGGACCAAATTGGCACATGATTATTGGCAACTGAAATCCCCGTGACGTTGCGCTCAGGACCCTCCCACATAGCAGCGCAAAATTAGACAACAGAGTGAAAGGTCTTACAGACCGCATCTCTTAGAAATGGAAGCCTAGGGCAGACTGGACTTGCATTAATCAATGCATCCAACAGGAAGGTAAAGCTATTGACCAATATTATGCCAGACTATTAAAATGTTTTAATAACCACTGTAAAATGCAGGTTCCTAAAAATCAGACACACGATTCCCCATATGAGCAGCAGTTAAAAAATGCATTTTTGAAAGGCAGTATTGCACCCATAAGCAGTTTTATTACAAAGCACATGGTAGATCATCGTACAAGCAGGTTATAGTCATTGCTTGAATATGCTAGCCATGCCAAAAGGCATTTTAATAGCAAAAAAAAAAAAAAAAAGAAAGCCCAAGTATTTTCTGTAAAAAATGGAGCAAAAGTAAATATAGTGCAGTCCGGAAAAAAGGGCAAAAAAAATGCCCAGGAAAACAAACAATCTGATCAGCGATCAGAGGACTTTAAAAGGCGAAAGAAAAGGGGTAAATGTTTTAAATGCACTAAAAAGGGACACTTGGCAAGGGATTGCAAGAAAAACAAGAAGGCAACCATGAAAGATAAGGAGGGTGAGGACTGACTATATGACAGTCAGAAATCACTAGAAGGGAATAGCAGAAAAGGGACAAATGAGTACGTGATAAAGAAAGTAAAAAATGTGACAGAAAAAATAGAGAAAGTGTAAGAAGTCACGGATAGTAAAAAAAATAAAATATTAGATTTGGCTTTATTGAGCTTAGAGCTCTATTTAGCAGACACAAAACCAAAAGTTACATTCCTTGTAAAATGGAGAAAAGTCAGATTCTTGTGTGACTCAGGGGCATCACAGACCCTGATACATCCCTCCAAACTGCCAGAAAATTCAGAGTCCCCTGATTACATATTAGTGAAAGCAGCTAATGGACAGCTGTATCGGGAGCCCCTCTCCCATGATATTGTGATAACTGATTCTGTTTCAGGATTAACCCAGAAAAGCAAAATTGTTGTTTCTGCAAAATGTCCAGTAAACCTCTTGGGCAGAGACCTTATGCAGCTATTTGGTATAGCAGTAGTTCTGACTATGCAGATTATGGAAGCACAGCGACAAATTGATACCTTTGCAGTGCAATCAAAGGGTAAAATGATTTATTGGTACAGCCAGGACTTGGTTACGACTGGTCCAGGGGCAGTGACCGAAGAGTTAATAAACGTAGCCATCAGCAAGTTCCCCATCCCTTGACATTAATAAACAACATTTGTTGCACTGTACTCTGTATTATTGTAACACACCAGGAGCTAATAAGGAATATGAGCAAGAATTGTTTAAAAATCGTGCAAACAGATTAATATTACATAATCTGTACTGGGACACAGAAGGGAACAGTGTAGTCAGCTGCTCATTGCCCCAGAAGTTCTTTGCACTTTACAAATCTAATCGGTTACCACATGTTAGCTTAACTAAGGACAAAAATGTAAAATGGGTAGACTTGAAAAAAAAAGTCACAAAATAAAAAAAACAGAGTGAGAACTGTCAAAACAGGGAATACAAATGCAGAAGCTAAATTGGATAACTCAGACCCACCCAGCTGTACACTTGCAGTCTAGCAAGGACAGCTAATTAGCACTCCTATTAAAGGAGAAAAAAAATGTCTTACAAAATAGTCCAAAAACTCTCTGGTCAACAAAAAATCAAATGTAGAACTTATCCGTACAGCGGGACCAGTTACTATTATGCCAAAGTCAGCATTTAGACCACAAAAAAGACAGTATCCCTTAAGAAAAAATGCAAAAGTAAAAATCAAACCTATTATAGCAGCTTTACTTAAGAAAGGGGTGCTGGTGGAATCTTCTGATTCACCATGTAACACACCCTTATTTCCTGTTAAAAAAGCGAATAAAGAGTGGTGTATGGTCCAAGATTTTCAAGCTGTAAATGACGAAGTAATACCAAGGGCACCTACGGTGCCAGAACCACACACCCTGTTAAATGACTTAAAACCTCAACAAAAATATTTTTCTGTGGTAAATATCAGCAATGCGTTCTTTTTGATACCGATACACCCTGACAATCAGCATTGGTTTGCATTCACATTTCAGGGGAAAAGATATACATATACACGACTATCAAAGGGGTATTGTAAAAGTCCAACAATATTCTCACAAGAAATGGCAAGCAACTTGGCGGGATTTACCCCAACAAGAGGTAGTCAAATGTTGCTTTATGTTAATATCCTGCTGGCATCCCCCACCCAGCAAAATTGTAAAAACAATACCATAGCACTATTACAATTTTTAGCCACTAAAAGACATAAAGTAAACAAAAATAAACTGCAGCTTTGGAAAACACAAGTTAAATACCTAGGATATGTAATATCCAAGAAAGGTAGGACATTAAATGAGGACAAAAAATAGCGATTTTGCAAGCACCAAAACTCACTACCAAGAAGGGAATAATGTCCTTCCTGGGTACGACTAATTTTTGTCGGAGTTGGATTCCAAACTATGCCTTGGAATCTGCACCGTTGACTAACCTGATTTATAAAAAGCCTATGGCAGCACAGAATTTATTACAATGGACACCAGAAGCAAAATCTGCTTTCTGCAAACTGAAACAGTTAATAGCGTCCTCATTAGTTTTGGGATTACCAAACTATCATAAACGTTTTTTCCAAACTGTAGATTGTAAGCAAGGTTATATGACATCAGTGTTAACACAGCAGCATGGGGAAAAACAATGCCCTATTGCTTATTATTCATCACAACTGGACCCAGTGGCATGGTCTTTACCTCACTGTGTATAAGCAGTAGTTGCAGCTGCAATGGCAGTACAGACTTCGGCCTCAGTAGTGTTGTTCCACCCTCTCACATTGAGAGTACCTCATGCAGTCACAATTATTTTACTGCAAAAAAAGTAGCATACCTTTCCCCTGCTAGGCATCTTTCCTGTATGACTATATTGTTGAGCTGATACAGTTTAGTTTAGATCTTTTAGATCTATTCAGTTACCCTCAAAAAAGCTTTTTGTAATGCACAGCTGATACCATGCAACAGGAGGACAGGACTTCAAAAGGTAAATGCGAGCATGCAAGCTGCAAAGCAGGCAGTTCAGAAGTATTTTTTTAAATAACACCCACTGCAGTCAAAATCTCGGAGCGGCCCTGGATCCACCACTGAGTACTGTAATTATAGTTAAAAACTAAACTGACACAAAAATCTTGTTACATGCCAGCAAAAAATAACAGAGTCAGAAAAAAACAGGAATGCAAACAACCCTCCTCAGAAGATTGCATAAAATCATCCTGAATGACGCGTTATATTGTGGGCAGGCATATCACCAGCATATGGAGCAGTAAATATGATCTGGGAGCTGAAAAATCTGTCAAAACTTCTCAAAGTAATGAGCAACGCAACTTTTTCTGCTCTCAAATTGGTGACTGATAAACTAAATGCTATGAGAACTGTAGTGCTCCAAAATCGCAAGGCTCTCGACTTCACACTAGTGGCGAGAGGTGGTACGTGCGCTTTAATCCAAAAAAAATGCTGTTCATATATTCCTGACCATAAACACGAGATAGACAATCATCTTGAGGTAATTCAGCAAGTTTCTGCCATAACCAAACCAGGCCCAAACCCACTGATGGACTTTTTCCAAAAATGGTTTGGGGGGTGGGGTACCATCCTAATAAACATCTTGATTGCCATTTGTGTAGGTATGCTCCTACTGAGAGTATGTGTTTGTTGTGGTATGCCCTGCATAAAAAGACTAATTAAAGACCTTATAGACATGTCAGTTTCTGAAACCTTATATCAAAGTGCTGAGTTTAAAAAACTGTTAAAAGATTAAAAATGCTTTCATAAGTTTAAACTAAATGACTCTCTTAATTGCAAATCCCGATTGGAAGAGGTTAAAAAAAAAACTGTTTATGCTTATTTTAAGCGTAGAATAAAAGTATTAATAGGGGGGAAATGTTAAAAAAATATGTTGTAATGTGTGTATTAGCAATATGCTTAGTGCATTTAGAGCTTGAAAAGGGTTAACACGTTTATTCTATTTCATACTGCATAAATCTGTACAAACTGCAGTTGCTTTCTGACCTTGTATTGTTAGCTAAAATCTTGCTTGTACCTTGAAAATTTACTAAAAAGCAGGTGATTTCTGCTTGCGTTAAAAAAATAATAAATAAAACAATACTACTTGTATGAAGCTTAGACAAAAAGTTCCGTTTGTGCTGTAAAAAAATACACAGCTGTAAAAGCCATAAATAATTAGGACAAAGCCTGTTTAAAAATATAAACTGCAATCAGCATTTGCTTGTATCTAAATTAAAAGAGTACCTTAAAATGTAACACTGTACAATAGACGCTTGTAAACGAATTAATGGTCACCAAGGCCAGGTTGTTTTTCTCAAAAGTTTCTCACAAATCTAGTCATGTCAGCAAAAAATCTAAGCAACATCTGCTGTAAAACAATGCTAAAAGTTGTGTTTAATTACGTCAGCTTAAAAGGCCATGTCTTGCAAAATAGTATAAAAATAAGCATACTTCCTGTTAAGACAAATCCTTGTATTTGCATGTTTTTGTCTCCTTGCAGCAAGTCAATTAAAAGCGCCTTAACTAAACCTTACGTGTATTGGTCTTTAAAGTTTTTTCCTTTGACATATATATATATATATATATATATATATATACACATATATATGTTGTTGTTGTTGTGTTTTCAGCTTTTCCCGGGAAAAGGCCATGTCTTGCAAAATAGTATAAAAATAAGCATACTTCCTGTTAAGACAAATCCTTGTATTTGCATGTTTTTGTCTCCTTACGGCAAGTCAATTAAAAGTGCCTTAACTAAACCTTACAAGTTTTTTCCTTTGACATATATATATATATATATATATATATATATATATATATATATATATATATATATACACACATATATGTTGTTGTTGTTGTCTTTCAGCTTTTCCCGGATAGGGGTCTCCACAGCGGAACTATATATTTACATAGTGAACTTCTCAAGTCAGATTACAAAAGAAACAAAAAGCAGAGATGCAGGAAATTATCAATAGGTAGACTGAAGATATAGGTATAGAAGGAAGAAGTAAGGAGCATAGAAAGGGGGGAGGGTGGCCTAATGGTTAAAGTGAGGTGCAGGGTTTGAGTCTCACAAGGGATAATTGGCTAGGCTTAAAATGGCTTGCAAGGGCAGTTAGCTTAGTATTAATCTATGAACCTATGAACCTATGTAGGTGGAAAATTAGGTAGGAAACTAGACTGTGGTGATTGGAGTTGGAAAAACTGAAAAAGAGAGGTAGATAGTGTGTGGAGAAGTACTGGAGAGGGATCAGCGTTATGAGAAATTAGAGAAGAGAGGTAGGAAATGGTTAAGTAGAGGAGAATCAAGAGGGGTGGGAACAGAAGCATTCCCAGAGGGATGAGAGGTGGGAATGGAGCAAGGTTTTGAAGGTGGAGTGGTTGTTGGTGGTACAAATTTGTGGAGGAAGGGAATTCCAGAATAGGGATAGAAAGAAGGACAAAAGCAATTTGCCTGGAGTTCGAGCAGGTTTGTGTACTTCGAGGAGGTTTTAATTGTTTGACCTGAGTAGTCTATCAGGTTGATGCAATTGGAGGGAGGAGTCAAGGGAAGGGCAGAGAAAGGGTTTAGAGATGAGTTTATGTGCATAAAAAAGTTGGATGAAGGAGAAATGATGGGGTAATTTAAGCCAATTTAGTTTGCGAAGAGCATTACAGTGGTGAGTGGAGGATTTGGCACCAGTGGCAAACTTTGAGATTTTGTTATAGCAGAAACTAGTATAGTCTTTAGACCGGATTGGAGATCAGTATGGAGAGGGGAACCATACAAAAGGGAGGGTATGAGGCAGGTGGTAGAAAGGACATGTTTGTTTGAGCGGTTCTGATGTTAGAGTAAGCCTAGTTGTTGGTGGGTTTTCTTTATATTTATTTGGAGATGCATTTGAAATTTAAGCTGCTCATCGATAGCGACACCTTGTAGCTTTGTATGGAATACGATTTCTATAGGTTGTATGGGATACGATTTCTATAGGTTGTATGGGATACAATTTCTATAGGTCGTATGGGATATGATTTCTATAGGTTGTATGGGATACAATTTCTATAGGTTGTATGGCATATGATTTCTATAGGTTGTATGGGATACGATTTCTATAGGGGTCCTGGTTTTGCTAGTTATGGAGAAAGAGTTCTTGTCAATTTTAGCATATTTTGAGGGGATAAATATCATTTTGGATTTGGAAGCATTTAGTACTAGACAAGTGTTTAAAATCCAGTTCTCAGTTGATAGGAAGGCTTCTTTGGTTAGTTTCTGTAGTATAGGGATGGTTTTCAGCAGAGCAGATTATCATAGAGTCATCTGCATATTGGACGAGCTTGGCATTAGGAATACACTGGTGGAAGTCATTTATAAATATATTAAATAGTAGAGGGCCTAATATGGACCCCTGTGTAGGTGTTAAGGAAAGGGGAAGTACAGTTTATCCACTTGACTGATTGCTGCCTATTGGACAGGTAAATGATGAACCAGTTGATAGAGGAGGTGGAGTTAAGATGAGAGTTTAGACAAGAGGAGCCAGTGTGAAATTGTATTGAAGGCCTTGGATAAATCGAGTAGGAGGGTAGATACAATACTGCTGAAGTCACGTGGGGAACTGACATTTTCAAGGAAGGAGAGTAGAGCGGCGGTGGTCCTGTGTCCAGGCCTGAAACTGTGCTGTGTGCGGGTAAGCAGACAGTTATCAAGTAGGTAGGGTAGTATTTGTAGATTAATGCATTTTTCTAAGATTTGTGAGATAGGGGAGAGAATGGCAATTGGCTGGAAGTTAGAGGTTTCAGTATTGTTTCCCCCTTTATGAAGGGGGGGGGTGATAAAGGCTTTCTTCCAGAGTACTGGTACATAGGATTCTTGGATTGACCACTTTATTAGGATGGAGATGGGGAAGGCTATGTTGTTGGCAGTTAGCTTAAGGAAGTTAGATGGAACATCATCAGGGGCATCTGAACATGGCTTCAAATTATGTAGGAGTTTTTTTATGGTAGAGATAGGAACAGGTTGGAGAGTGAAAGGATGGAGTTGAGACGTTTTGTTGCTAGAGGAGGGTGAAGTACAGGAGACAGGAGATTGTGGCCTAGGTATATTATTTGTGAAAGATGTAGTGAGTTTAGCTACAGAGTCAATGAAAACGGAGTTAAATTTGGTAGTTAAGGAGAGGTCAGAAGTCAGAGGTCTGAGCATCAGGGCATGGGTTTACTTTTTTACCAGGATGGAGGGGGGTAGAGAATGCTATTCCAGAATGTGTTAGGGTAAGTTTTGTGGTTGTTTTGTAGTAAAAAGTAATGGAATTTTCAAGTCGCAGACTATACATTGTTTGACTTTGTTTTGAAGTTGCTTATAGTCAGTTAGGGAGGAAGAAAATTTGTGTTTCTGGTAGTTTTTCCATGCTTTGTCCCAGAGGTGGATGACAGTTATAGACTCTTTGGTTAATCAGGGGGCTGTATTGCATTTAATTGTTTTAGTTCTAATGGGATCAAAGCTATTTAACAGGTTGATGAATGTAGTATTGCAGTAAATCACTGTGTCATCCATGGAGAGTGATTTTAGAGGAGTCCAGTTAGTATGTTTTAATGAGTCAGAAAAGGATTGAGGGTTGAAGTTTTTAAGAGAGCGAGTGGAAATATAGTTATGAAATAGGTAGAAAAAGGTAGGTGAGCGACGAGCAAAGGCAGGGATGCGATCACTAAGAGAGTCAGGTAGTGTACCATTATCAAAGATAGTATGGGAGTGAGAGACTAGTATCCAGTCCAGGGTGGTTCCAGTGGAGCTGTCTATGCAGGAAACTTGGAATTTTACTATGATGCCAGTGGTCCTTCTTCTGAAGCATAGAAACATGAGTAGCAAATCTGTCTATTTATTGAAATTTCACAAGCATTACATTAGGGATCTTGTTCTATTCTTTATTCTGGGACCAATCTCCAGAAATTAAGAGACCAGTACAAGTATGGCTGCCTGATCTTGTGTCTAGTTTCTGCTTTGAAAGGTGTCATACCTGCAGACAACAGCCAGCAGAATGCCATCATTTGGTTTTATCAAAGAATCTGTTATGCTGGCTATACCAATCTGTTATAAAAGTTTCAGTGCATTCAGGTTATCAGATCTGCACAGTTACTACACACCCTTGTATTACATTAATCTATGTTTACTGTTCTGGTTAATAGAAAAACATACATTTAGGGACCAAAATCAAAAGTGATGTCCTTCAGCAAACAAGAATATGTAAATATTAAATAGGAGAAAATGGATTATTTTTGGGCATGAACCCATTCTCTGTGATGTTAGGTACTGTAGATATTTGTTTAGAAGTAATGAGGGGAAACTCATTAAGATGAATTGTGCTTTCACTGCTGGATATGTGGGCAAACTGGTATGCTTCTTGTGTGGGTTGACAATTTCATCAATAAAAACAACGCTGTGAGTACACCAGTAAGTACTACCACCAAAACAAGCGAGTAAATCAGATAAAAACTGTTCAGCTTTATTAATACATACTAACAGCTATGAATAAGCCGGGTACAAAAAATGGAACAAAGAAGAAACCAAATAATGACTTGAGTTGAGCGCTTTCACCCAGTGTACCTGGGCTTCATCAGAACTAATTCGCTGGTTACATTGTCAGCTGTTATATGCCTTTTTTGGCACCAAACTAAAAATTTAAATATTTAAAGTAACAATAACATAGAATAGCATAGAATCAAAACTGTTGCAACTATGTCCATTCAAAAATCTCATAATAAATAGTATGTTAAAACTTATACAAATGTACAAATATAATAATAAATGTTTTAATGTAATTTTAATAAAACTATTTAACCATTCAAAATGTTTAAAGTATTTAAAATATCTAAAATGGTGCCAAAAAAGATTTTATTGATATGTATTCATTTAATCCTGGGGGAGTGGTGGCGTCTACATAAATTTGCCACCAAGCTTCCTTGTAACTTAATAAGCTTTTGAAGTCACCCCCCTTAGGGTCAATTTTTATCACTTCCAAAATAGTTAATTTGAATTGATGGTCGTCTCCTTCCCTTTCAATGTGTCTATAAAGTGCATTATTATTATCTTTGGTCTTAATACAGTATATATGATTCTAGATCCTTTTTGTAAGATTTCTCTCAGTTTTACCTACATAAAAGCCAGAGCATCTTTGACATTTACTCAAATATACAACCATCTTGCTGTTACAACTTCCTGTCTTGCTTTTTACTAAACTTTTATGTCCATTATCTAAATTTAGAAACCTCTCTTCGGACATAAATTTACATTGATTGCAAGAACCACGTTTCTTAGTCCAAAGGGTAGCCACCTTTTTTCCTTTCATTCCACTTTGCTTATACGCCACTATTTGTTTGATGTTTCTTCCCATTATTTACAAGTGAATACTATCAATATATTAAATATTATTCTAGGTTTTTGGACGACATTTATATTTTATGGGAGGCTGATTCTTATTTAGTAGAATCCTTTTTAAACTTTTTAAATAGGAGTAGTGAATATTTAAAATTCACATTTTCTTATAATAATATAGGATTACCTTACTTAGACACCTAGATACAATACCAAGGGCAAACACTAAATTCTACTATATACAGAAAAAAATACTTTTTCCAACAATTATTTGGAATATACAAGCTGCCACCCAGAGAAACTGAAGAAAAATGTATTTAAGGGACAATGTGTACGTGCAGCACATATGACATCAGATGACGGACATTTGTTAGTAGAATTGGACTTCATTAAGAAATTATTTATACAGCGAGGATATCTGATTAACATGTTGGATGAAACCATCCAATATTTTACTCAAGCAAGAAATACTAGATACAAACCCTTTCTAGGTAGTAAGCACATTTTCGTTGAACAAGGGAGTAATATATTACAAGTTAATGGACATTCACACGTCAATAATAACATAGATACCTTTCATAGATCTTGTATAATACAGTTTAATATGGCTGCAGATTTTATTAAAAAAAATATAAACAATTTTTGGTATATTATATCAAATGATATTCATTTATCAAAAATTGTGGGTAGTAAACCAAATTTTACCTATAAAATGGGGAGAAACATCAAACAAATAGTGGAGTATAAGCAAAGTGGAATGAAAGGAAAAAAGGTGGCTACCCTTTGGACTAAGAAATGTGGTTCTTGCAATCAATGTAAATTTATGTCTGAAGAGAGGTTTATACATTTAGATAATGGACATAAAAGTTTAGTAAAAAGCAAGATAGGAAATTGTAACAGCAAGATGGTTGTATATTTGAGTAAATGTCAAAAATGCTCTGGCTTTTATGTAGGTAAAACTGAGAGAAATCTTAGAAAAAGGATCTATGATCATATATACTATATTAAGACCAGAGATAACAATAATGCACTTTATAGACACATTAAAAGGGAAGGCGACGACCATCAATTCAAATTTACTATTTTGGAAGTGATAAAAATTGACCCTAACGGGGGTGACTTCAAAAGCTTATTAAGTTACAAGGAAGCTTGGTGGAAAATTTATTTAGACACCACCACTCCCCCAGGATTAAATGAATACATATCAATAAAATCTTTTTTGGCACCATTTTAGATATTTTAAATACTTTAAACATTTTGAATGGTTAAATAGTTTTATTAAAATTAGATTAAAACATTTATTATTATATTTGTACATTTGTATAAGTTTTAACATACTATTTATTATGAGATGTTTAAATGGACATAGTTGCAACAGTTTGATTCTATGCTATTCTATGTTATTGTTACTTTAAATATTTAAATTTTTAGTTTGGCGCCAAAAAAGGCTTATAACAGCTGACAATGTAAGCAGTGAATTAGTTCTGATGAAGCCCAGATACACTGGGTGAAAGCGCTCAACTCAAGTCATTATATCTGGTTTCTTCTTTGTTCCATTTTTTGTACCTGGTTTATTCATAGCCGTTAGTATGTATTAATAAAGTCGAACAGTTTTAATCTGATTTACTCGCTTGTTTTGGTGGCAGTACCTATTGGTGTACTCGCAGCGTTGTTTTTCTGAGTTTCGCTTTTTTAATTTCATCAGTAAGCTTAAGAACTGCTGACCATTTATGAAATTGATGCCCTGAAGCTCATACTGGGATTAACATGTCCCCCCGTGCAATCATCTAATTTATTCTTAATAGGCAGAGTTTAGTTGAAAGATGGCATCTAATCCATAAGCAATACATTTTTGAAATACAAAGTCATCCCATTTTAGAGTATGGCCAATATAAGTTTTTATTAAAACCTAAATATCCTCTTATACTTAGTTCACTAGGTGAGAGTATAAGCAGAGCTTCAAAGAGTAAGGCATCCTTCTATTTATTTATTTGCTTCCTTTGTTAACTAGGTAAATGAATTGGTTCTGAACATTGCCATTTTAGTCATGACTCAGGCAAAACAGCAGCACCAAACAATGATTTTAAATAAACATTACAGAAATAGATGCATAGTTTTAACTGCCTAATATACTTCAAATATAAATAAAAATATAAAAAAAACGTGCATTGAGAAATAGGGCAAAAGAAGATAGTCATGATGATGACAACAAAGCTGATGATGAAGATGAAGAAGAATTAATGAAAGGTCTTCATCTAGAAGGACTTTAATGTCTTTTACTGTCTAGTTAACATTTTAGCTGATGTCCATCAATAGTATATAAAGATGGAGTATTTATTTTAAGCTCAACTTCATATCTGGTGAAACAGATATGAAGTCTTTTCTGTCATTTGAGAAAAAAGATGCCAAAATGAAATGGCCCTTACACAGACCCTTGAGGGATTCCAGTGGTGACGAGATGGTAATGACAGGAGTCCTCCTGCCCTTGCTTGTTGGGCATTACACTCTGGCCAGTCATGGACCCAAGTTATTACAGCTTCAGTTACATGGAAAATTCTTAGTTTATGCATTACTTGGATCTGGTTTATAGACTAGAATGCTTCAGTTAGGTTGAAGGAAGCTATATATGCATATATACCTTTGTCCATGGCAGCCACCACATTGCCAAAAACAAAAAACACAACAAAAAAAATGAAGGTAAGCACTAAACCCAGTACATTTTTGTGAAAGTTAGAGCTTATGTTATGAAGACAGGGACTTTCTGTGTCTTTTTAAGTATGTTCCAATACTAATGATCAAGTGAAACCACTGAATTGTGCTGACAAAATATGGAAACTTCCTTTAATCTTTAATATTTCATTAGTATCTCCCATACTTCATTCTATTTGTCTCTACTGCATTTGCTCACATGATAAGCCTGTAAGTAATTCCTCTGGCTCAGCAGTCTACTCCAGTTGACAGAAGGTAAAAACAATCCCTCCATCATCTTCTAGAATACATCTGTGAGGCCAATTGGCCTGCAAGTCCTAAGGTGTATATAAGTGCCTCGCTTATGGATTGGGACTACTGGTATCTCAGCCACAGCCAGCTTTAATTCTATATGAAAAAAGTGCCCTCATTTACATTATTTCTGGCTGCAAAGATTAGGTTAATGACATCTCATCTGCTTCTGAGGAAATAATGTTTCTGACCTTATTGAGGGCAGGGTCACCATTTTGGGGGCAATTTTTGGTGAAATCATGTTACAAGGAGGAAGATGAGACTCCTGAGACCTGACATTTCCTCCAAATCCATATGTGTGTGGTTAGTATCATTCTGCTTTCAATATATATATATTCTGACATAATACAAGCAGTTCCATGTGTAGATCAAGCCAGTAATGATGTTATTTGTAAACAGTACTAAAAGCAGTTATCAGACAGACAATTTAAATCTTTTGGTTAAAACAACTCCACTAAAAAACATACACAAGCTTTAAGGAATAATGTTGTTTTACTAAGGAATCTACTGCAACTTTAAGTACGGAGCACCAAAACAATAAACAGATTGTCAAAACCATTAAGAATCACATACAAGGCAATCACATAACTGTCCCTTACATGCACAGAATTAGGATTGTTTACATTGCACACACCCTCTGGTTTTAGTATAACTTTGCAGAGCATTTAAGCATTACCCAGCAGGCAGAATATATTAGTATAGGGTTAATTATGTTTTGTAATGTTTAAGTCCAGGTCCTGGAAAACAGGCAATGCATAAATTATTCACCTGGTACAAGTAGGATTTGGCAGGTAGGGTACATCATTGAATTGAGTTTTACCCTACCAATGTGCAATTTTGCTGATGGGAAACATTACAGACCTTTTGTTTAATTGCAAAATGTATAGCAGCAGAAATAAACAGGGCCTGTATGTTGAACACTTGTATTTCATTTGCATTTGTAAATATGTAACACATATATCTCGGTGACAGATTGAAATTAACTGAAATTAAAATAAATGCTCCAGTACCTGTTTGGAGATTTCTTTGTAAGTTGATAATTGTCTTACAATGCAAACTTTTGTGACCCCAGTCTGTGCCAGAAAATGGCCAACAAAGATCTATATTATATTTTGGTTAACAAAAATACATTAACAAATTGACAGACAGACAAACAGATGTATGGATGGATGGATAGATAGATAGATAGATAGATAGATAGATAGATAGATAGATAGATAGATAGTCCTGTATTCTGCAGCCCAAAATGTCAGTGCTGTTATGTGTGATTACCTAGCATTAGTAAACAATAATTCCATTAGCAAGGTGCTGCATAAAGGCTAAGCTAGCAAAGGAGCTCGACTTTTGTTATGAATTTTATGCCCAAAGTCTATGCTTTCAGGTAAGGTTGGTTTGCTTATCTATCGATCCATTTATGAATCAGGCAAGTGAACTACCCCAAGGACCTTTTTCAGCAACAACTCTGGTCACAATGGCAATGAATATTTATAAATACAAAAAAAAAAAAAAAATATTGCCATTAAGGCAGTTGAGAAAGACTATATCTACAAAACCTAGCCAGAAAGTATAGGTGATTAAGTGAAATGTTATACAACGCATACATTATTAATGCCTAGATACACAGTGTAAAGCATTTAAACTTCATTATGAATACAGAGATATACATACGCATATTGCACAGCTCATAGTGCTTTATAATAGTACGGTGTAATGGCCTAGGGATAAGCTTGTGAATCTTGCATGGCTACAGAAACAAAGATGTGTGGCTATTCAAAGTTTACCTAAAACATAATTAACATTAAATATCTCTGATCACTTAATCCTATGCTCTATACTACTAGTAGGCATTATATTCTTTGCTATGGAATGCATATTGCAATCTTGTGAGTAGTAAATGCTCCTGCTTGTATTTTGGTTTTAAATTCATTTTCATCTTCTTATATTCAGTTTTCTTTGCTTACATCCTGCAGATTCTTATTTATTTCCATTCTGCATTTATTTGTTAATGCATATAAAGTAGCTAATATCTGATTTTGAGCACATTTTGAAATTGACTTCTGGTATCAGAGAATCAGATAAAGACAGCCTCTGCTGCATATTGACTAGTTAATGAGTTTGTTTTGTTGTGATACCAAAAAGGAGGACGACGTCATGTGGACAGTCCTTAACGCCTTAGTAATTTGATCATACTTCAACATTAAGTTACACTGGAAGAGACAGGCTGCAGTTTGATTTCTTTTCAGGACACAATGGCTATAAAAAGGCATACTTTTATGTATCACAGTATGCTGTCTAGAAGCATAAGATATCCTCAAGATCAGTAAAATGGCAACTATGCAAAATATAAAGTTGCTGACATTCAAAACTTTTGCCTTCATCCTGCAGAAAAAGTAATGTTGACCCTGCATAAAGAGTGGACACTGCTCCTTAGGACAGAAAAATAATACCACACAATTGTAAAACGACTGCTGACATCTTAATAAGGAGGGATTTACATGATTAAAGTTAATGTTGAGGCAATGTTCTCCATTAAAAAAAAAACTGAAAAAAAATGGCTGGAAAAGTGTACTAAGACTTTATTTCCAGACAAGATCAATTATTTATTGAACTGGTTTTAAAGGAAAACTAAAAAAAAAACTGCTAAGTATGCCAGTTTCATATAAGGATTTTCATAATTTCCTCTGGAGTCTAATCACAGTAGTAATACATCTTCCAATACAATATTCTACTGGAATGTAACATATACATGGGGTCAGTGTAAAAAGATATTCACTGCTTACACAAGACACCTTTTAATGAATCTGTTCTCACTAAGCAAAATAGTAGGTTGCTTGAAACATTCTTAAGTGCAGAGGACTTTGAGAAGACAAATGCACACTAATATCTGTTGATGATATGATTACTCCTCCATTTTTACAATTATTGAAAAGAATAGAATCCACTTAGAAATTTTGTTTTAAACAGCTTTATCGATTTCTTATAACACCCAGTGTAGATAAAATTTAAAAGTAATGATTAGCCCTGAACATTTGATTTTAAGTTACTGTGGCAGTTCTATTCCCAACAGATAATGGAAACAAAGAACACTTCTTGAAAATGTTTTTCATGCCCAGCCTTTTCTTTGCCCTCACATGTCAACTGATAGGATTTGGAAATTACAACAGAAATGGGCAGAGTGATAAACCACGTCAGGCAAACAGCAAAATTAACATAATTAGGTGACACTCTGTGGCCTATACTAGACATTTTTTTTTTAATTTAAGAAAAAATAAATTGCTGAGTAGAATGACAGAACTGCCCCCCAAAATCCTTATAGTTGCAAGCATTTCATGTTAGTACACAACACTACAACAAATGTTCATATATAATAAGTTAAAAGTGGCAGGTAAATATGTTGATTAAACTTTGGACCTCATGCATTTTTACCTGAATTGAATAAGGTGGGAGTTTTAAGACAATCTTTAGTTTCAGGTAAAACACAAGGGTTACTTATATGAAAATAGGCTAGCAGTTTTAGTTCTTGTGCTCTGATGAAATAATTTGAGGTAAGTATTTACTTGCAGCCAAGATTGCTAAACACAACAGTTGTGTATTCTCACGTAGATGTTTAAATGTGGCTGTTAATTATTCTAGATCATTTACGTGAGCAATTCTAAATTAATATGCTGTAAGTTTTCACTTACAGCTTAATGATGATGACTTGTCTGGTAGCATGGAATGCATTCAGTAAGTAAAATGTCTGTGGTTGTTATATAATTACAAGTATTTAATTCAGTGGTGCTGGTCTTAATATTTATTATATTTTTCATTTCTCAGAATGGATAGCAGTTGCATATCACATTTAGACAGGAAAATGGAACAGACTTAGCCAAGTCTAGGGATGGGACATGACATAGACAGTACAATCTGTTTTGAAATGTGAAATCAAAGTATATCAGGAAATTAATGAATAATAAATACCCCCTTCAAAGTTTACTACATATGTTAATTCATTAATTACTCATCAGTTCAATCCAATTCAATCTTTTTAAGACCTCTAAATGTATGACACTCAATTTGTAGAAATAACTGAGATACATGGAGACCAGAACATGTATAAAATTTGGAGTAAATAACTGAAATTGAATTCTTGCATTGATTAAACCCTTCAAAGGTATAATTTGAACATTTTAATATCCATACTTGTTGGTTCATTTTTATTCAACTACTATCAGTATTCGGAATATTTCTAAAGCCTTTACTCCAGAATGAACAGTTGACTGTGCCACAAAAATGAGTTAATACTACAAAAGGCAGGAAAAAGTAGTATTTTATTAAGATCTATAGTAAAAATAGAGTTAGGCTGTTTGTGGTGTTATACCAAGTAGTTGTATAATTGTGGAGAAACTCTGTCAGTCAGAAAAGGAGTGAAGAGGAGTTTGTGATTCGGGTAGCAAGCATTCGAAATTAGGCTAAGCTGAGTGATTCGAAAATGAGAATAATGTGCAGACGGTATTTATTGCCAAGGATGGAATAAAGACATGCAGTAATTGTGAATGTTCAGTGCTAATCAGGCAGGTCTTAGTTTCATTTAGCCCTGTCCAGGGGCTAAGGTTAAATTGAAACAAGTAGTAAAGCTATGGGTTGCATTATCTAATATACCAGTGCAGTTCTCATAGATATCCTACATTCTTGGCTTCCAGAGAAGAGTAAGAAACTTCACAATTAGAGTGACTTTACGTATTGTTGCAAAGACATTATAATGAAGTAATAGAAAAATAGTATTTGTGTTCCTTATGGCTCAAAATATGAGTTTATTCATGTTATTAGGAAGAATTATGAGAGATTATGGTAAGGTTACATTTGTTTCCAACTGAATGGAACACTGCTTTCACTTTCTTTAACTTCTTGAAAGACTTCTAGACACAAAATAGCAGTATTTTTATTTTATACCACAAAGATAAATGTCATTGCTTAACATAACTGTCAAATGATAAAATTACATTTTGATAAACATAACTGACAAATTATAATACAGTAGGCAGTCAATTATCCAAACTAACTAGGGCCTAGGGTAGTTTGGATAATCAAACTCTTCAGATGATCAAACATATAATTGAACTGGATAAAAAAAACTTCTATAATCTTGTTTTTTTCTGCACACAGGGGATATACTGTTCAACCATTCAGTGATTCCAGTGGACAATAAAGAATATTTGTCACACACGAGCGGGCTACAAGCTCAAAAAACACACACAAGCAAATGCATATAATGTTTACATATTCAGACATTATGATTTTTCCTACCAGAAAACTTTGGAAGGCTGTTTTTGGATAATTGACTTTTCATATAATTGACATTTGGAAAATTGACTGTCTGCAGTATTTTGAAAACAAGTTGCTGTTGGAAAGGGTTTGAACAGTAGCATAAGAGGTCATAGTAAGTGAGGCTATACTATCTATAAAATAAGAATTGAACTGTGTGGCAGTTTTAAGTGATGTATTGTTGGGGAGGGGTTGAGGTTATATTTTTGGCTATGTTATAGCAGTTCATTAACAGGTGATTCATATTTTTTGGATTGTATCTACCATTATTTTGAATATTGGTATATTATTTTTTGTATGGTTGTGAAGTTCTCTAAAATGCTAGAGCTATGGCAGAGTTTTATATTTTTGACATTCATTCTGAGGTCTATCTCTTTCATGCATCAATATTTTGCTAATTTTGGAAATCCATTTAGCATTATCTGTTTTTTCTATGCTCTATTCTTTCTTGGGGGTGCAAGGTTGTTTATAATATTTAGGAAAACTGAACCTAATTTAATGACTGCACAATCCAAAGGGAGGTATTTTAGTATGTTCTAATTTGTTGATGAGGAGGTGAAAGTAAAATTTCTAGGTTAGGATGTGTCAGGTAAGAGTTTTTGCGTAGACTTCCCATTTTGGTGGATATGTTACAAGTCTATTTGTATAGGTGGAAGGTGTACATGAGAAAGTGAATTTACTAGGTTCGATGCTAGGATCCAGTGTAGTAAGGAGCTAGTCATTTTTCTATGGTATCTTGGACTATTACTAAAAACCATATAGGTTTATATTGAATGTAGGAGAGGTTGTTGTAAGGTTCAACCAAGCAATATTTATCTCTCTTAGCAGCACTGTTTCTTGTGTAATAGTTGCAGATATTGATTGTAAGGGTAATCTCACAGCAGCTGGGAAATTGTAATGCGACATCACCTCCTGTTCTTTTCACGCTGTCATTGTGAATGATATTGTACCAGGGAATGCTATTTCATTGTCATTTATACTAGGTTTTAGCCAGGTTTCAGTTATGGATAGAATATTTGGTCAATGTTGGGATATTCACTCGTGTAGCTCATTAACTTTATTCTTCATACTTCTAATGTTAACAGCACCAAAATAAGAGTTTTACATTGAGAGGTAGAAGAGGGAGAATCTGTGGCCTAGTGGCAGGGGGAATATCATGATGTTGTTAAGAGGTAGGGCTGGGATTGGGGAGAATGCAACCCCTTAGGAAGATTTTTGTATACAGCAATAAGATATGTGATTGTTTTTTAGAAATTATTTTATTAGTACTTTTATTTTGTCTTGGTTTGAGTGGGAATCAAGTTATCTATCTTTGGGGTAAAAGTGAAAAGAGTCATAAAATAGACATTGTGTGACGAACAAAAAGTTTCAGAATGGAGGGTGATTATTTGGCTCGGCTAGAGGAGGAGTGATTTTGTTTATTTGTGAGTCATGGTAAGATGAGAGATGACTTAGAAGAACAATAATGGTAGGCTGATAAATGGCATATTTGATTCAGTGGTAGATTTTGTTTTATAATGGCTGGCATAATAGTTAATGACAGCGATGTGAGGTAATTGCATTGAGAAGGTGGAAAATGGATACTTTTCAAAGGAGAGGATTTACTTAGGTCTTTGATAAAGTAGGATATTGTTAGTTGATCAAAGGGAGGTGCCCATTTTAGGGAGGTCCAGGGAGAAAAGCTCCAGAGTATTACAAAAACGTTCTAAGAACAATAATTTTACAATCTTCAAAAATATTACAAAACATCTACAGTTTAAATAATTATACCAAATTATGTGAAAACGTTTAAGAACAGATGCAATTTTTATGACAATTTAATATTTAGAGACATTTTAGCCAATTTAGATAAATTAAAGGCAAGTTAGTATAATACAAACAGGAATTGTAATATGACATAGGAAAATGGGTTATGGCATATTTAGAAAAAGAACATTAAGGGAGAGAAGCTGATTGAAGTTATGAAGTAATGAGGGAGGAGTAAGGAAGTATAAGGTATGAATAAGTACTTTTTCATATTTAGGGATATAGTTTATCTTGGGATTCAGCAAGAACAGAGAGAGATTTTGGCTAGGAAGTCTTTCAGAATGGTTTTAAATTACTAGAGGGAAAGTACTGACTGGATATATACCAGTAAGGATCTCTGAGTCTTAGCAACATGGTATAAATACAGACCATGCCTATCAGATTTGATAGGTTTGTGGATTGAGAGGAATTTTGGTTATTGGATCATAAGGACTAAATGGAAACATAGTTATATATAATGGTATTTTGTCCTGGGGAAGCAGACAGATGATGGATGATTTTATAGGTAGTAAAAAACTGTGTATCTGTTAGTTGATGGGGTAATCCTAAACAACTAAACCTTTTTATTGCTATACAGTATTGGTTCTGAAAGGGATATTTTCTGCAACTTTAGACACATTATTATAGCATTGTACAAGTTTTACTTTTTGTGATGCCTGGAGGTTAGTAAGGATGGGAGTGCTATAAAGTAGTGAGGATAGAGAGTAAGTAGTGGCAAGTGTAGTTGTGTTGTGTTGGTGAGAAAGTTTTTGGTTTTATAAAGCAGCCTTAGTTTTTTTTATGCAATTTTGTATATGCAGGTCAAATTTAAGATCATCATCCAATATCATCTCCATTAATTTGCTATGTTATTTTTGTCATGAAACAGGTATTTTTGGGGAAAAGTATTTTTTTGTGGGGGTGAGCATGAGTTGTCAGTTTCAGAGACATGTTTCAATGGCTGTCAAAGCTTCCTGACTAAGTTTTTGAAGATGTGCCAGGTTATCTGATGTGCATAAGAGTGTAGAGTTATAGAGACATTGTATTAGGGTGGTGTGTGTGTGTGTCTGTGTGTGTGTGTGTGTGTGTGTGTGTGTGTGTGTCTGTGTGTGTATGTTATTGACAGCACCTATAATTGTTATATAGGGAAGTAAGCCATGTTGTATGGGGGGGTAGGAGTCCTTCCTGCAGGAGATAGCTTAGCAATTGTTTTTGAATGCACTTTTCAAGAATTTTGGTGAGGTATTATATGATTGCTATAGGTATAAACTTAGTGATATCCACTGAATATTGACTTCTGTGTAGAGGGATATTGTGTGATTTTTTTTCCAGAGACAGGCAAAAAGAGTTGTGTAAAATCTTCCCTTAACAGTAGATGCCCTTCTTTTCATTGCTGCAGCATTCTTCACCTCAGTGATCTCCTGCCAAGGATAGCCCAATGTCCAGCCAGTATAGGAAAGCCTTTAGATCTTGTATGCATCGTACATCACACATATGCTCCCCATACAGGCCATAGGGCATAAAGGTGAGATATGGACACAGTTACCCAGAACTGAATGGCCGCAGAAGAGAGCAGGCTCCAAAGAACACAGAGGGATATGCACATCCAGAAGGAGAAAATGCAGATGGAAAAGGGAGACTCTCAGACAGGAGGGAAACCAAAGCAAAACCTAAAAGAAAAACAGGGGATTGAGGGTGGGATTGAATACTGCAGCAGTGAAGATACAGACATCTACTGTTATGGTAACCATCTCTCCCCCCTGACTTCTGTATCACATTATGATCTACATCCTGTAAAGGGGAGCATACATGTGACATACAGCACATGCAAGATCTAAAGGCTTTGGTATACTGGCCAGACATTGTACAATCCATTCCAGGAGGTCCCTAAAGTGAAGATTACTATAACAGTGGTATAGAAGGACATCATGGAATTCCTAGCTTGACCGATTTATAAGGTTGTGAAAGGTTAAGCAAGCTACTGACTGCTATTTTAAGGTACTCACTTAGAAAGCCATCAGTTGAAGCAGAGCATGTTATGAGTTTAAGGGATTTTTATATAGCATATGGACAGAGGATTGAAGGTGAAAGTGGATATGGTGACATCAGGCTGTTGGGCAGGGTTGGGACTGCTGGGAGATCTTTGGTTAGAGGTGCACTACTATCTATGAAATGAGTTGAATTCTATTGCAATTTCAAGTGCTGAGTAATTGGAACAGGGGTCAGGGTTTAAGTTTTGGCAGGAATGAAAGATTAATTTAATGGCTGACCAATATTTCTTTAGGGTTATCTTTACTCTTGTTTTGACAGTTGTTTTAGTATAGCTTTTTCTTTATTCATTTGCTTTTTTATACTTATGGGCCATTCTGAAGTTTTAATGTGATTTTTAATATTTTTGTATGCTTTAAAGTAACTTAATAGCACAATTCAGCTTAAATTTGACTTACACTGGTCAATAATTAGAGCAATACAGTGTGAAATAGTGGGAGAAAATGTCATAAGAATAGTGGGGAAGTAGATGTTACACTTTTAGCCATAGTTCCCTAAATAGCACAGTCAGAATTGTTAATTTTAACCATAAAGAAATGTTTTTGACTACTTTCCCTAATAATTGTTACGCAGTCTTTTGAGCATTAGGGTTGGCAAGTAGAGCTCTCTGTAAAGAATTGTCTTTTTTATGTGAATGTCCTTACATAAATTCTTTTTACAGTAGTTGGGCACTCTGCATTCTTTGATAAGTTCAAGTTACTTGGAGGTTCTGGTTTCTGACTGCAGGTTTGGCATCAGGGCTTGTGTACCACATGGGGTCCTGGATGCAAGACACTCTGTGGCAATAAATAAGGTAAGGGACTGTGGCTTACATTTGGAAAGATAATGTACAATATCATACAGACTGGAGGGGCACATGAGTGACAGGAAGGGTAATAAAAAGAAGTAGCAGGGAGGTATGAAGTGGAGGCTGGGGGCATGGGTCACAGGCGTGTTAGTAAGAAATGAAGGTATTGGTCATATTTCACAACCATCTTAAAGCAAGAAATTGGGACAGAGCCATAAATAATGGGGGACAAAGGTCCCAAAATACAGAAAATTTATAAATATTGTTCTTAAAAATGTAGAAAGTTGATAGAACAATGAGTTTTAGTTTAGCATGAACTTTCTGAAGGGTATGAAGTCTGAGTCTCAAATGTCTATCATTTTTTTCTGGCTTCAATCTTCAATGATTTGCCAGAAAACCATCATTTTATGAGGCAGAAATCTGGACATTCTGTGGAAATCTGTATGGTAATGCTTGGAAGATATGCAAACTTACTAAAGCACAGAGGTATGGATAGGTGGCAGTAGTTAGACGTAGATACACAGCACAGATATTACAATCCGTTAAGTTACATTCAGAGAAAACACTCAACATCTCATACCAATAAGTAACAGCAGTGATAAGAATCTGAAACAGCTAACTAAATATTCAGTAGCAAGTATTTCACAGGAACAACAGTGCTTAGAATCTCACAAGCATGTAAAATAATACATATGCACCTGTTAGTGACACTGCTTAAGAACAGCATTATATGTAACCCAGTTCATTCAACAGAATTCCACAAGTAGATACAGGATAATAAACAGCCAGTATACCAAATACAAATGTTTAAGTGCACTTACGGAGAAGCACAGCTGGAAGGAGTACTGGTATGCTATCTTAAAATTGTGCTTTAGTAAGTCTGCATATCTTCTAAGCATTACCATACAGGTAGAATTAGGTTCCATGGTGACACAACAGTAAGGACCACTCAGAACATGCAGAAACTGTTATGTGCTACATGTCCCACCCCTTGGGACTGGTACATCACCAGAAATAATCATTATAATGAAGTCAGACCTAGTGAAGTATGCTTGTAAGTAAAGGGCACAATTCCAGCATAAATGAGGAATTTAACTTACTCTGGCCAACAATTATAAAATACAGTATAAAATAGTAGGATTAAATGTCATAAGAGTAGTAGTAAGGAAACAAATGTTATACTTCCAGCCACAGCCATTAAATAGTACAGTCAAAACTGTTATTTTTATTAAATATAAAGAAATCGTTTTGTCTAAAATGTGAATTGTGCAAAATAAATTGTTAAAAAACATTATGCAGTCTTTTGAGTGTTACTGTTAGGAAGTACAGTTCTGTGTAAGAGCTTAGTGTTTTGGTAAATAAATCTCCTTACATCAATTCCTTTTACAGTAGATGGATGCTTAGATCATACAGTCTTTACTAAGATTCTTGTATTTGATAATGGGTTTGGCGTCAGGGCTTGTGAAGTATGTGGGGTCTTGGACAGAAGACACTATCAGTTCTATTTACAGTAATAAGGCACTCAAACCAGACAATCTTTGTTAAATTTCAAGTTACTTGGAAGCTCTTCTAAGAGCACAGTTTGCAGTCAGGGCTTCCATACTGAGTAGGGTCTTGGATGCAAAATTCTTCAAAAGTGCAGTGGGAAGGGTTACTGTTACACTTTTTTAAAAATGGCACTTTCTTTGAAGTGGTCACCAAAGCTGTAGATGAGGGTAAGTTGGTACACACAGCCTATCTAGATCTCGCCAAGGCTATCAACACCATCCCCCACTCTGGAATTATAGGCAAACTTACTAAACTAGGTATAAATCCCTATGTCACAAGATATGTTGCCAACTGGCTCACTGACCAAACCCACACTGTGAAAGTAGCAGACTCTAAATCCAACTTCAGACCAGTGACAAGTGGAGTACCACAGGGTTCAGTCCTAGGTCCTCTCCTGTTTGGTATCTACTTCTCTGAAGTACAGGCTAACACAGAAGGTCTTTGGCTAACAAAGTTCGCAAATGACTGCAAATTAGGAGCCAAAATCAAATCTTCTAATGATGTGGACATCCTACAAAAGGGCCTCACTGAGACAGATGCCTGGTGTCAAAGCCATGGCCTCAAGCTCAATGCCAAAAAGTACATTGTCATACCTTTCGGTAAAAACTCTGTACCCATAAACTACCACATAGGCAGTAGTCTACTTAACACCAAAAGTGTGATAAGAGATCTTGGGACACAGGTGGACAGTAGTCTCTCCTTTGATAATCACATCGTCACAGTAGTCAGGAAATCCTTCTATGTGGCACACCTCATCACAAAAGGTTTCTCATCCAGGAAAAAGAGGTCATTGTTCCCCTCTACTCATCACTCATTAGACCCATTAAAGAGTACAATGCCCCTTTTGGTATGTACCTCACAAGACAACTACAACAACTGGAAAGGCCACAGAAATACATCACAAAGAGGATTACCAGCCTCAAACAGATGCCCTACACAGACCGTCTCAAAAAATTTCAGCTTTACTCTGTCGCATATCGCCTAGTCATAGGCGATCTCTGCCTAACATGCAAAACTATGTCAAACCCAGAGCTGTTGGACATGCTCCCCATAAAGAAATCCCAATCCCTTCGAGCTACATGCTCTAGGAACCTAAACCTTGTCACCACAATAAACAGAACATGCTGGAGGGATAGATTCCTGTCTCAGAGACTTCCCATACTCTGGAACAGACTACCTATCTTTGTCAAACAGAGCTCCTCATTAGCACTCTTCAAGAAAAATCTTAATGATTGGATGGGAGATAGGAAATTCACTTCTGTGGCTCTGCTTGACAGGGGCACAGGAAAATAATTTTCTTGGGAAGCAAAAGCCAGGGTACCATTTGGCTGGGCTTATCTAGGCCCTAGGGCCAATAGCCTAGTATCTACCTATGAACCTATGAACCTCTAATGAGTGGAATTCATAGATTCAGTCTGGGTGAAAGGCATATGCTAATTAATTATCACAGAATCGCCAGCAAGAAGCCATGTACATGCGGAGCAACTCATATTCCTGCTTGGCCGTGTAGAGGTTCATGGCTCCCCATAAAACATTGTGGTAGTGAACACAGCCAAAAGGCCATGTAAAGCTATCATGGAACAGGTTAGTACTGCAGATTTTAGTGCTAAGATAGGGTCGGGTTGTGTGTGAGTGTATGTGACAGGCTGTGTGTGTGTGTGTGTGTGTGTGTGTGTGTGTGTGTGTGTGTGTGTGTGTGTGTGTGAGAGAGAGAGAGTGACTGCGGGAGGGATGCCTTTGACTACATGACGTGGCTGTCACAGTTAACTACCATAGAAAATACTAATTTGCACATCTTGGTAGTTAACTGTGATTAGGAGACATGCAAATGTGCTAATAATTACACATTTCCTCATCTGTACTTACATTTCCCTGAATTAAAAAATAATGTGCAGTGGAAGAAGGACTTTCTAGCATGGACAGTAAGGCTTGCACTATGCCTGTTAATGAATTCCTGAGAATGTTATCTCATTATGCAAAATAATAAGTTAAAACACTGTTATGTGGAATATAGTGCATTTGTGTAATTTGGAGAGCTGGCAGACAGCATTCCCAAAGGAGAAACTAAGCATGTAGTAATACTCTAATCTAAATGGATCTAACAGTAATTTATAGCTGCTCTTTGAGAAGAGAAGTGTTGATTATGAAATCTGAGAACGCTAGGGCTTATACTGCAAATATTCAGTTGCACAACCTCAAAAACCTGCCTTTTTCTTGGACTAAAAATGAAAACCTCAAAACAAATGTCTTATGCAGAAGATTAAGACTCCCTGCTCTCCACCCTTCTATCTTGATATGTACCAGCTCCCCAACCACACACATTGTGGAAAGGAAAGAGTCCACAAATCAACAAAAAGCACTTTTAAGCCATCTCTTTTTTCTTTCTTTCATGACAGAGCAAGTAATTTTAGTGATCTAAAGAAGAGAGTACATATGTAGGAGTCAAAAAAGTGTTATTTACTAATACTAATTTAGGGTTTCATTAATGTAGCGTTGTCGTCTCACAGTTAGGGGTTGCCCATTTGATTCTCAGTTAGAGCGTCTTCTGTGTGGTGACATGCGTGAATGGGCATTCCTTCTTTGAAGGTTGTGCGTTAGGCTCGGCAAGCCAGTACATAAAAATCTACTGCCAATCATTAGCCGACCGGAGTTCCGCTGTGGCGACCCCTAACCGGGAAAAGCCGAAAGAAACAAACAAACCAACTGCTACTACAAAATGCATAATCTCTTATTCATTTTGTCATGTGTGTGTGTGTCTGTGTGTGTCTTTCTGTCTGCCTATTAGAGTGAACAATGAAGAGAGATATTGGATTAAACAAATGTGTGCCATCTTCATACAAGATATTATTTTGAATACATAAACCCATCTCTATTGTATATTCAGTATATTCAGGTTTTTGTTTTTGTTTTAGGCATTAAGAAATTTAGAACACTTGCCTAACTATGATAGGTTTCAAAGACATACAATTGATTTATATGATTCAGAAGAAAGAGATTAAACTCCAAAAGAGCAGAGAGCTCTAGAGAACAGGTAACACTGGATCATATTAAATAAGGGCTGTAATGTTTTCGGATACAATACCCCAGCTACATTCTTTCTGTAAATAAGTATTTATGATCCCTTTCTTCCTGAAAAATGAGTATTTATGGTCATTCTTTTCTCCAGAGTTTAACCTCTGCTTCTCTTGCTTAGCTGAGCTTCTATTTTGATATCTGTGCTATGTTTCCTCCCTCGCAGCTTTTCCCCTGGATATTTTTTTGGAATGTTAAGATCTCCTAGTCCAAAACAGACATATGTTAATTTGTCACTAACAAATTTTTAAAACTATATTTCTTAAATGCACATTTATACAATACCTGCAAAACAAACTTGTACAATTTTCAGTATAAGAGAAATGCTATCTATAGTCACAATAATGTTATCTTTCTGTGGCACGTTTCTACACACAGGTACCCAGAAATAATGCATGCATGTGAACCGAAACAAGGGAAAACCAATAGATAGTATGCAGACAGGTTAAGGGAACAGATATATATTCACACATGATACAGTGGTAAACACAGTATTCTAAATACAATCACAGCAGAGCAAAAGATATGTTTATTCACGAACAATGATTCATAGATCTGAGCACACATCGAGTCCATAATTTGATCATCTAGAAACAGTTTTTGACAGCAGCCTCCCATATTTTTAAATATTATTAAACCTATATATATATATATATATATATATATATATATATATATATATATATATATATACCCACATGTTTACCTATAATGCATTAGATGCATGGTGGACGTGCTATGAATCATTCATCTCAGTTGTAATTTATGTTAGTCAGACACTGAAAACTCACTCACTAGCTTAGGCCATTCTTTGGCCAATTGGACCTATCTGGCCCAACAGGGCACCGTTCCCTCAAGGGGCCCTATGGCTGCTCTTAACCATGGGTGACCAAGACATCTTATTTTTTATTTTTTTATTTATTTATTTTTTTTTTACTAAAACATACTGCTGGCACATCAAACCAGATGGAAATAACAGTGGCTACAGTGCCTAATAAAGAAAGTGATATACACTTCTCAATTTCCAGGCTTTCTTCTCAATTCCACCCACAATCTTCAGAATCATTCACAGAGCTACACAAATCATTCACAGAGCTACACAAATCTAGTTAATGGTCAATGGAATTGAGCAGAAAACAGAAACTTTTAATGATGGTGGATAATGGCCACAACAACATCAGGAGTCTGCAGGCATCATCAGCAACCATTATGATCTGTAGAGGGTCAGTAAGATGATTCTACAAGTCAAGATGCAGCTTATGCAGAGCATAGAAGGTAAGTTTATTTTTTTATTTTATTTTATGTTTCTTACACCCTAGTAGGCAATCATATATAAATAATTCTCAAGTGTACGGGATTATGAGCAATATTCCACATTAAAAAAGCTCAGGGGCATTCTAATGGTCCAATTAAGAAACAAACTCCAAGCATCATGCTCATTTGTCAATGAAAGCTGATGCAGTTATCTGCATACCCCTAAGGAGAAAGTTATTATACAATGACTTCTCATTAGTATTAAAAAATGTGCATTCTGACTGGTTAGTACAACCATTGTGCCAGTTTTAAATCTTGCATATATCAATAGAAAAAAATTCCGGCCACTGAAGTACCATTCAGTGGCCAGACTTTCTATTGATATATGCTATGGGAGGCAGACCAAACACACGAAAAAGCAGGCATATTCTGCAAAACTAAAGAAATAGAAACTTACTTAATTTTCCTTCTATTTCTGTGCAGTCTTGTCAGACTCTCATACTTCTAAACTGTCCAGATTTTGGATAATGTTTACATTTTTCCCTTCATACTAAGTGGAAATAGAAAAAAAAGAAATAAGCAATGGAGATTCATTTTTCTTCACTGCTTCAGATGAATAGCACAACTATACCGTTGAAGTGTGGGAATGAAAGTCCTATACACATGCCCAGTACATCAGAAAATGTGGAAGAATGGGGAAACAAAAGGAGGAACACTACACTGCCATTATATGAGGACATTATTTAAGAAAGTTAAGTCATTTCTTTCTTAATGTCATTGTATAATAGCAATAACCCACTCCTGGGAGAGGGTAATGCTGTATTTACCCATGGTTGCCGTTGTTTGATCACTTGGGCTTTGGTCTTATGAACAAACCGCACCAACAATTGGTAAAATCCAGCTTTATGCATACCAACTCATATGTTATTTTGAGTATTCAACTAAAATGAACCATAAAGATGGTAGCAGAGGATCTATGGAAGAGCTACAGGCACAGAAATGTAGCATAACATGTTTTTCTTTAGTTTCAGCTACCTGAAGAAAATTAATATTTTTAACAGAGATAAAATGAATTCCCTTGGCCATTTCTGTGATTTCAAACACAAACAAGGTAATGGTCAGTAGTACGTAGTCTCCAGATACTATTTCCAAAAATATTCACCACAAACACATCCAAAGAACTACTCAACGGCTGCATATAAAAACAGTAGATTTATTGATAAATCTACTGTTTTTATATGCAGCCGTTGAGTAGTTCTTTGGATGTGTTTGTGGCGAATATTTCTGTGGTTTGTGTGCTGGTGGCTATGATACATTTTTAACAGAACTAAACTAAATTATTGTGGCCAGTTTTTAATTTACTTTTATTGCCATGGAAAGTGTACACAAAGGCTCTGTAATTGCTAGGTTCCGGAGATGTCTATATATGAAAATGACCATCCATGACTTTCTGCTATTTTTGCTTTGCAAGACTAATGTGTATTTATGTGAAGCAAGCTGGAAAACTTTACTGTGGTTGGCTAGAATGTATTTCTATGAAACAGAGACGGATAGCTCTATTATTGTTATTACAAATCAGGTACGTGAGGTGCACTCAGTCAATAATGTAGCTGCAAGTGGTGGATATGGGAGCTGTCTGTGATTGAAAATGACTGATCCTGCTGCTGTTTGCATCTTAGGTGCATGTACAGTCAGTAAAGTTTCTGTTGTTCATGGGTACATAGACAGCCTGTTCATAAAAGTGCCTTAATCCTGTTATTTTATCACAGTTATGTAGTCATTGAACTGGCTTTGCAGGTGCAGTGTCTCACAATGTATCCCATTTGATAAAATCAGTATAAATTGTATTAAAGTTTAACTAGTTTGACATCATTTCTTTCATTTTCCATCACAGTGAATCATTAGCACTTATCACAGTAAGTGACTGTCTTTGATGCTTTGAGCAGGTTGTGTTTGTTAACAACTGCCACGTGCAGTATCTGATATTGGCATCTTAAATAACTTATCTAATTTGCTAAGTTCCTGGCTGGTGTTCCTTTTGTGTGGAATCTGCATCTCTCTCATCTCTATTTGAATTTTATCCAGATGCTCTGGTTTTCTCTGCAACACAAAAACATGCCTTAGGTGAACTAGTGTTTCATCAATTTGCCTGCAGGAAAGTGTGCAATGAAAACGTGTAAATGCCTTTGTGTATGCTCATCTTGATCTGGCTTGTCAGTGTCAGAGTGTGTGCATGCAAGTGTGTGTTTGCATGAAACCACGGGGGAAAATAATATCCACAATTTTATTTGTGGTCATACACACTACTGAGGGGGCATGTATCTAGGTACTGTCAGACATACGTATACCACATGGCTCCTTACCCTTATTCCCAAAAGACCTACCAAGGGGGAGGTTCCTTTCTCTGCATCTTTTTCCTACCCAGGTTCAGGATATTTTGCCAGTTCTACAGGAATTTGAGGATATGTTTACTGTTATGCTAGGGTATACCCATGGGACACCCAACCACCAGTACACAGGGTCCCAGCATCCTGTTATTTAGACCTCTTGTAATGAGTCTGAGTGAGTTAAGTAAACCCTGAGAGATGAAATGCAAGGGATGATGACTGGGGGTAGACTACTTCTTTTTTAACATGTTTTATGACATAATAATAATAGTAAGTAAATCAATATATTGTTTAAATACACAGTGATAGCATTCCTGACACTTACTATAAAATAACTGTAAGCCTAGGAGTTTAGCAGACAGAGAAAGGGGGGCTGGGTAATATCTGGGGGTTAGCTGGGGGTACCAACATAAAGGTACCAGCTGGGCCCCACAATTGCTAAGTCTGGATCTGCAATAGCTGTCTATTCATAAGGTCAACCCGCATTTTCTTAAACCTCACTGCATAACATTCTCATCAAAATGTAAATCAATAAAACTATATGGAACTGGAACTATAGAAGAGTTCTTCTCAAATCCACAAGAATTATGCCCTCTCACATAAAGCACATCATTTGGTAAGATATAGAGACATGCTGGACATCACTTATGGTTAGTATATAAAACAAATGGATGGAAAAAGACATGAGTACTGCAGAGTGGTAGAAGAGACAAAACTGTACCCCAGTTAGGTAGCTGGTGCACTGTGCATGCACAAATGTGCTGCAAAGAAGGAATGTTAATGCAATTTAAGATATCTCCATGATGGACATACTTCATTTCATCTTGTAGCCGTTGTACCTTCCCTACCCCTCTGTTTGTTGTGCCTGCACAGCAATTTGCATGGGTTTCTTTCCTGCGTGACCCCCACCCCCCCACCTCCACCTGGGATTAACTGTATAAAGCAATATCTACCATCTCCAATGAAGCTGGCTATCTTAATTAAGTAAAACCTCTGGGAATCAAGAATCTGACTCCCTCTAGCTTTGATTGTATAATAGTTTCCATGGGTTTCTTTCCTGCGTGACCCCCCCCTCCATCCCTACCTGGGATTAACTGCATAAAGCAATATCTACCTTCTCCACTGAAGCTGGCTATCTTAAATAAGTAAAAACTCTGGGATGCAAGAACCTGACTCCCTCCAGCTTTTCTGTTTAGTTTGCACGGGTTTCTTTCCTGTGTGCCCCCCCCACCCCCACCTGGGATTAACTGCATAAAGCAATATCTGCATATATATTCCCCCAGGCAATAATATAACTATACTTGAAGACACCCTGCACTGGCTATTATGTCATTACCCCCAAGAAGCCCTACTACTCTAGGATTTTAACATAGACTGAAGCACCTGTTCCTCAGAATCCCCATCAACCCCTATTAACCTGCTTGCTTTTAATCAAATCATATACACCCCTACCAGGCTAGGTAAACTCAACCAAAAAAGAAAGCATACTCAATTAGGTACTCATAAATAGTCACCCCCAGCTGTACACTGTTGGTACCCTTCCCAACGACCTAAGCGATCACCTTCTCACTTATATAGTTAAGCACAAAGCCATTAATCCCAATGACCCTTACTCATAAAATTTAGAAACAAAAAAGACTTTGATCCTGTCAAATTCCAACAAGAACTTAACTCATGTAACTGGTCTATTCCAAAGCACCTCCCCTTAGAGGAGGCAGTTGCATACTTTACTAACAAATTTCTTGAGATCCTAGATTTGCATGCACCTGCTTGTTCAAAGAGAACAAAAGCACAAACTGCACCATGGCTTTCTAAAGTGTCTAGACTCAAAATTACCTGTAGAATCAAATTATTGGTGTTATGGCGTTCTACCAAAGACCCCCGAGATCAAATTAAATACAGGCAATCTAGGAACAAAACCAAAAAATCCATTTTACAAGACAAAAAAACAATCCTACTGCAGCTTACAGACAGTAAATGAAAACAACCCTCAGAAGTTTTGGGCAGGATTGAATAATCTACTTCATCCTGGACAAACTTCTACCCCCATCCCAGCTGCTACTATTAATAACCCCCCCCCCGAGGATGTTTCAGATAGTTTTAACCGTTTCTTTTCTGAGACAATTCAAGCCCTAGCAAGCCAACTACCTCCAAGCTCCCCTATTCCTAAAAGTACCACCCCTAGAAACCTACTCTCATTCAGCTTCCAACCAGTGGTCACGTCACTTATCCGTACCGTGATCAAAAAATTAAAAGCCACCACACTCTCTGCTGATCAAGTCCCCACTGAGTACCTTCAAAAATCAGCTGATGCTATTGCCTACCCAGTATCAATAGTAATTAATCGAACCATAAAAGAAGCTAGAATTCCCACCATCTGGAAAATATCCTTTGTAATCCCACTTCATAAAGGAGGTGGCTCCACTGAATTCTCTAATTATAGACCAATTGCCTACTCTCACTTGCAAAAATTATGGAAAAATGTATTCACAGACAACTCATACACCACCTAATCCAGAATAACATCATGACAGATACCCAACATGGCTTCCATCCACACCACAGCACTACTTCAGCCCTACTAGCTTTTACCAACACCATAATCGCAACATCAATCACATATCCACCGCCCTATTCTTGGATCTTTCCAAGACATTCGACATGGCCGACCACCAACTTTTAATACACACCCTGCAAACATTCTGTCTAGATACTAAGGCCCTTCAATGGTTTACATCCTACTTGAATGGGAGACAGCAGGCTGTTCATTGTCAGAACAAACTCTTTAACCTACTACCCAACACCCTTGCAGTACCACAAGGCTGTATACTAGGGCCCCTGTTGTTTTCCATCTTCATTAATGACATGTATACTGTCATCCCAAAAGTCATCTGTATCCAATACGCTGATGAATCCACCCTGATCTGCTTCGCCACATGTCCAGCAGACGTATGGTCTGCTACCCAGTCCACCTTTAACACTATAGAAAACTGGCTTTCTGAACGTTGTTTGATACTAAATCCCCAAAAAACTAAACTGCTGTTATTCTCACCAACACAAAGGTCTCCTGCTTTTACCTTTACCATAAATACAAATGATGGCACATTAATCTCCCCTGACCCCTCTACAAAACTACTAGGTGTCATTATAGATAACAATCTAAAATTCGACCTACATGTAAACCAGTCGATCAAAACCATCAATAAAAAATTAGGGTCACTTTACAGAATAAAAGCCTTTCTAACCCCTCCAGCTAAAATTGCCATAGCTCACTCTCACCTTCTCTCAACACTTCTGTATGCATCCCCTATACTCTCTAATATACCAAGACTGTACTTAAACTCTCAACCTGCTATAACCACATCACCAGGTTTGCCACTGGGCTGCCATTTAGGATACATCATTGGGTCAATCTTAACAAGCTTGGGTGGCTTGAACTATCCAGTCTAATTCAGTATAACCAACTCATGGCTTATAACATCCTTTATAATCTGGATAATACTCCTGCACTAAGTCTTATCACCCCCTATCACAATAACCAACTGCTTAGATCCTCTAACAGACTACTAATTCAGACAAGCAAAATTAACAATGCAACTGGTGACTCTCTCTTTGCAAACTCTGTAGGCACATCCTGGAACTCACTTCCAGCTGACATTAGTTTACTCTCCTCCCTAGGTCAATTTAAAATCAGACTCAAAGAACATCTGGCACTAAACTGGCTATATCATTGTATCAAGCCTGGATAACTCTCTTCTAGATTGTGTAAAATCTATTAATCAACTACTGTTTAATTTACACCTGGCTTTCACCAGGGTTTAACTCTAACCTGTGGAACATGTTTATTATTGTTTGCTTATGTACTCTTTGTCAAAATTATAATTGTAACATGTTTTTAATGTTTTTCTTTACCTTGGAGCTTTTCTCCCCGGGTCTCTGCTAAAAATGGACATGCATCCAGTCGGACTATCTCAGTCAACAAATGTAAAATAAAATAAAAATAAATAAATAAAAATCAAATGACACTCATAAGTGCAATCACATAAGAGCGACAAACATAAACCACTCAGCAAAAAGCCCTTTTGCAGGACACTCTGACATAGTCGACTACACTCCCACATTGTTTCTACTTACATATACTAATTTCAAGATTGCTGTATCTTGGGGTGAAAATCCTTGATCTTTGTTTTATTTATTAGCATTTTTTTTTTTTTTTTTTTTTTTTTTTTTTATAAAAAAAAAATGCACATAATAATAGATATATAGATCATTTCCAACATGTAAATAAATGTGATGTAAAAAAAAAATACAAAAACAACAGAGAAGGAAAAATAAGCTATAATAGGCATGTGGGAGGAGGTAAAACAAGAAAACAAATAAAGACTATTTACGTAGATAGATAAATAATGAAATCAGAAGACATAAGACATTAGTTACATAAGATTACATCTTTTTAAGTTGCACTTTGAGAGAACACAATAATTTATAAGAATGGTTGCAGTGCCACATAATATGAAGAAGATCTAAGCAGAGGAATTATTAGGATTAAATTTATTGAGTATTACAGGTGTATAGTATGAGTTGTTATTCAACATCAGTTGATAGAAGAACCTAAATTGTCCCAAAAAGTGGAGAAAAGGCAATTATTATTGTATAGTAATGGTTTTAGTAATTTGTAAGAGGAGGAAAGCAGAAATAATTTCAGATAGTTTATTAATTTCCGTGAATCAGATGGAGTGCAGACAATTTGTGAGGATAGAATTATGTTTGAGAAGGTCCCAAACTGTAAAGTCTGTGATGAGGGAAAATCAATCAGATTGTTATTTATTTTAAGATTTGGATTAAGATGCAGTGGTTGTAGAAAGTATTTTCAAGGTTAATGTCCTTAATCAATTTTTGGAATAGTCTAATTTTATGCTTCAGTAAGAGTTGTATAGAGAAATATTGGAGAGAAATGGGATAGCTTTTGGGTTGATTTTATTGAACATGATTGTGTGAATTAGTATTCATGTTTGAAATGGACCATAGTCTGTTTGAGCAAATAATCGAATAGTACAGATGAAAGTTTGAAAGTGAGTTTAGAGTAAGATATCCTGACTCTCTTGGGAAACCAAAGAAATTTTGCTATGTTTTTGTTGAATTTGGAGAAAAGGTTATTTGATATTATTATATTCAAATTGATAGAAGAGTCTCGGTAAAATATTCATTTTCACAATGGCTACTTTAGAAAGAAAAACTAATTTCAGGAGTTTCCATCTTTGTAAGTCTTGACATATAATAGCCCATGATTTTAGTAAATTGTTTTGGAGGACAGAGGCTTGGTTGTGATCAAAATTAATGCTGAGATATTTGATACTATATGAAATATGGAAGGAAGATTCAGGGATTTATGAGAGTCAGGATTAATTGGAAAGATATGTGATTTTTTCTTATTAATTTGGAGGCAAGAAATGCAGGAAAAGTTATTAATTGCATTTATAATTTTGGGTAAGTCAGAGTTAGGATATTGGAAGTATAGATTCAAATCATCAGCAAAAGCCGATAATGCAACTTGTGTATTCAATATTCTGGGAATGTGTGTTCTGAACAATGTATAGAAAAAAGGTTCAATAAATATATTAAAAGGAAAGGAGATAGCGGACAACCTTGTCTTGTTCCGTTAGTAATCAGAATCTTATCAGATGTTTTTTATTTAGATATTGATCATATCTGAGAAAGTTTTAGGAATATTGAAATGGGACATGGTGGAGAAAAGAGATATTAAGTGAGGCATTATCTGCTTGAGTCTGTTGGCCAAGATGACAGCAAATATTTTAATATCTACATTAATAAGCGAAATGGGTCTGTAACTGTGAGGGTCCATTTTGTCTTGATTATTTTTTAAGATTAGAATCATTTTTGAAATATTCCAGTGCAAGTCAGTAATTCCATTTTTATAATAAAGTTAAAACCTTAAGAAGAATTTTAAACTAAATGTTTTAAAAAAAATTGGTAGTAAAACCATCTGGGCCCAGAGATTTGCCTAATTTGAGATTGTTAATAACATTTTGAATCTCTTGAATATTAAATGATCAAGATTAAGAGAGGGGGCAGTAATTGAGTTAAGAAAAGTTTCTATTTTAGGGTTTAAGGAATTGTGTTCATCTTTGCTATAGATATCAGAGTATAGTTCATGAAATAATTGGATTATTTCAGAGTCTGATTTGTAGAGTTTCTCCTTGTACTGGAGAATGGAAATTTTGGCAGCACCATTGTTACTTTTAAGTATTCTAGCAAGAGTTCAATATATTGCAATGAGTCTTTGTTCCTGAAGAGAGTAGGTATGAGAGTGTAGGTCAAGTAATTCTTTGTGTGTTGCTTTGATCAAGTCTTCTGAGTTTGGGTCAGAATGTGTTCTCTGTTTTTCTAGGAAGCTAGAGTTATTTTCTTCTTGAGTTTTTTAAAGAATGAGGCTTTACTTATCAGAAATCCTCTCAACTCCCATTGCATATCTGGTGCAATTTGGGAATTTTCTAGATTAGAATATAAATCAGTAAGTGTAGTGTTAATTTTGTTTAGTATCTCCTTGCTATGTAAAAGATTGTTATTAAGAGACCAGTTAGAATAAGAAAATGCAGAATGTGTAAAAATAATTTTAAAGGATATTCTAGCATGATCTGATAGAAATCTAGGTTCACTGCTGAAGGTGTTGTTAAATTTAGAAAAGAAGTTAGAGACAAGAAAAAAAATCAAGATTTATGACAATTGGAGTAGAAGGTGTATAGGTTGTCCTTAGTTAAGATATTACTAAATGCAATAGTGTCTATAAGGTTAAAGTCCGAAATAAGTTCTTCTAAAGCTAATGAGGCTTGAAAGTTATATGATAAAGAATTACTGGATTGATAACAGCATTCCAATCTCCACCTATTATATATAGATAATTTGGATTAAGGATGTTATAGATTTCTAATATAAAGGTGTGTTGTTGAGAGCAAGGTCCATAGAGGTTAAGAAAGAGAACTGGTTTGGAAGTGTCAGGGAGAATAGAGGTAAAATAGCACCACCTGCCATCTTTGTCGGATTTGATTAGATTTATGGTGCCCTGAAATTGTTTCTTGATTATAATAGCAAGTTTGTACTATCCTCATCAGCTATGATAGTTCTAATCCATTTCCTGGTAGAGATTTTGTCCCAACCTTTTTTTGACAAATGAGTTTCCTGGAGGAAACAGATATTGGCCTAGGATTTAAAAATAAGATGAAGTAATAGTTTTTTTTTTGCAGGGTTTTGTAAACCTTTAACATTCCAACTATCTATAGTCCAACTCATGGAAACAATCAGTCAGCTGGGATTAATATAGCATTATAGAAAACAGGGATTGTTAAAGAATAAAGGTGTGGGATAGAGTGCTGTGAAAGAATTGCCATAAGATTTAATAGGGTGAGGTGTATATATATCTGCAAAAGTACAGTTTTTAGAAACAATTTAAACATAACTGAAAAGGTAGCAGGATACTTCTTCTTACTGTCCCCAGTGCCTAACCACCCAAAAAACCGAACAATATTATACATATGTACAAATTACTATAATTCAACTTAGGATGCCAACAAAACACACAAGAGCATCCAAGTGACTAAATATTAATGTTTTAAGTAAGCTATAGGAAGTCCTAAGTTATCATTAATTCAAAGAAAAAAAAACAGACATGTTAAACAGCAAATAACATATATGACTTTTGTATATAAATTCTAGAATATTAAAGCAGAGGGTAAGAGCCAGTAATATTTAAAGAGCACTGAACTGTTATTTAGCTGTACACAGAGAGAGAAGAAAAAAAAAAAAAAAAAACATTCCTGAGTGATTCTATATCTTTAATGTGAGTTCTCTATTTGCAATAAAATTATGTGGTAGTAAGAGAGCTAAAGGAATCAAAAAGAACAATATTAAAAAAAGATAATAAATTTATAGTAAAACACTGCAGTTGACAACGTGAGATAGAATATTAGCTAAAAAGCATACTCTAGACACATAGCAGGTGTAGTTCGAAAGCCTACAGCTATTTATAAATAGTTATATAAGTAGGCAGCTGATTAGATATGGTTTCGTATGCAAGCTGTAACTATGCAGCATAAAACACTCTATAAGCATAGTTATATAAAATAGGTACAGATCTGTGTACATTTGGGGGCCAAATCATAAAATACTCACAGTAGCCCATGAAGTACATAATTTGTGAGGCAAAAGTAATAGAGTGTGAGGGTCAGGAAAGTGTATAGGATCTAAAAACAGGAGTTTGAGAGATGAAGTGTGCCCAAACCAATAGATAATCAGCCAGCTATAACCACTAACAAATACATATCAAAAACATTCATGGGCAAATTCTACTAATAAATCTAATGCAAGTGTAAAGGTTTAGATTGTAATCTATCCTGAGTATAAAAAATGACAGTGTTAAGGATAGGGAGGCCTTTCTGTCTCTCAATATCTTTAGGCTAATAGTTTTTGCAATGAAGGATGAGCCTCACAGAGACTTTCCTGTAAGCTTAGCTGTTGGATAGTGATAAAGAGAGAAAGCTGCATTCCCAAGTTATTTATAAAAGTCAACATAAGAGAGCATAACTCAAAAGAACTATTTACTGTGTGTGATTACATCTATTTAGATAAATAGATGAAAATAAGAAGTGTCCCTTATTATGAAACTCAAGAGCAAATAGTCATCTATTTAAGAAAAGTTTAGATGTGTTCTTACCCAACAACAAAGGTCTTGAACTCATTATGAGGTGTTTAATGGCAAAAGGAGTACAAAACCATAAGGAGATAGAGGGACTTAAACACCATGACATCAGGTAAGTCAGAGAGTTCTATGAGGTGTAACTTCAAGTAACTGGAGATTTGCCAAAAGCCTTAATAAAGGCTTCTCTTGCTTCGAAGTAGCTGAGAATTTAATGTCATTCACGAAGATTAGAATATTTTTGATGAGGTCTGAGCAAAACGGGCCAGTTTCTGTCTGTTCTCTTTAATGGCAATGGGTAAATCTTGTGAGAAAGTAATTTTATTGTTGTTCCACATAAAAGTTTTATGTTTTTTGGCTGCAGATAGAATCTTTTGAGCAATTTGGTAGTTGAGCAGCTTTGCATATATTTGTCGGGGAATAGAGGTGTCTTGTCCATCAAGGTGTAAAAGTGATTAAAATACCTGCTTAGTGATGTTAAGAAGGCCTTGATTATCATATTCTCTGGGAGACCTCTTATTAGGATATTGTTTCTTCTACTTCTTGCCTCCAAATCAGTGAGTTTCAGTTGCAGATCTGTTATGGCAGTAGCTTTGGCATTTATAACATCAGTAAGGGATTGTATTTGAAGTTCATTTGACTGAGTTTTCTGTTCAAGTGTGTCCACTCTTTCAGCAATTTGGCTGATGGATTTTCCTATAGTAGTAAGTTGTTCCAAGAAGTTTTGTATAGCTGAATGTATAGGTTGCAGGGCCTGTTTTAACTCATCCATGTGATCTTCATTAATACTGGAAATATTTTTGTTAGATTCCATGATCTGTTTATTTGTTTTTTGTCTTTTAGATAAATTTTCCTTTTCTGGTGAAAAAATTGCTGAAGATTTGGCTTTTGTTGTTTGTGTCTCCATTGTACTAGGTTCATTTGAAGTTTTTAACTGTCTGGCCATGTGGTCTTCTGGATGCTGCAGCTGAGAGCAGGCCTTGTGAGATTCTGTGAGTATTACACTTTGGAGAAGGATAAGTAATTTAAGTCTGTCTTACGATATTACAGAAGCTAGAGATGTTGGATAATCCAAGTTGATGAGAATGTAGAATATTTCTTTGTTTGTACAGATTTTGTGATATAAAAAGATTTAGAAAAAGTAAATGAAATGAGGAGCACCATTTTGGAATCATTTATTAGCATTTTCTTAACCAAGACTAAGATATTTTGAGCTAGTGTTGCTTGAGACAAATGCACCTTTGAAATGGAAAATGCAGTTTGCGCATATTTTCCTATGAAATGGTATACGCGTTGTATTCAAAAGCACAACAAGTATTGAGCTTAAAGTAACAATGTTGTCAAAATACTTTTCCTGGGGGAATCAATCCACTGGCATTGGAAGATGCACAATGAAAGCACGTTTAGTGACATGTAGAATTCTACAGAGCCATGCATCTGCACACAAGTAGGACAAACCATCCACACTTGAATTTATAATCGGAGTACCATATTATATTAAACTAGGGTTACAACCTGCCCTCTTTAAGCATGACAGTCCCAATGTGAGTAGTTGCATTCTTCAGTAAAAGAAGAAAGATAGTAAATGCCCTAAGAGATTAAGAAAAAAAAACATTTCCTAAGGTTCTTGTAGATGCATAAAAAATTATTATTTTTGTACTTAAACACCTTAATATTTTGGACAGGTCAGAAGCATCTCACATTACGCAATAATCTTGGCAAGCATGTGACGTTCTTCCCTTTACACTGCTTATGGGTTTGGCTTTTCCTGTAAAATCTTCTGCTTCCATAAAAAGACATCTACCTGATGACTGTTGACTTGTTGATACTTGAAAAGGTGGTAACCCTACAGGAACCCATTCATTTCAAGACTACAGATGTACTGTCAGATTGTTAACACTGATACCTGAACTCTATGTCACAGGTATACTCAGCCCAGATCTCTGTAAAATGTTCCATCCCCCAGCTGTGCAATAGCTTCAGCGTCTCTAAAGAAAGATATGGGAGCATGTTAGACATGTACGTGGCACACGCTGATTGTTTGCATTTGGAGGTAAGCCAATGATTACTTGTAATACATAGATGGTGGGTCCAGAGTAATATCTGCCTCCCATTTGCCCAGGGTTTGCATCTTTATGTTTCAATAGAGTGGATCTAACACTGTTCTTCCATGTGAGGAATCCCTGTGGCATGTGCTCTGCCTGGCTCAAACTATTCCAAACCTTAGCTTTTTACTGAGGACCTTCACAGACTGCTTGCACAAGCATGTGGCTATAATTCTGGTGTAATAGTGGGAACATATTATAGTTATTTCTACACACCACCTTTGTGCTCCAAAAGCACCAGTGACTTTTCCCCTCACATGCCATGAGCTATTAGGTGACAGACTGCAGAAACAAGGAGTAGACAATGTGCGGTGAGACCCATTTTCTAGTGTGTCATCTGAAGCACAATGCTGGGCAGCTCTTTCATATGACTAGTGACAGAACAGACCAATATACATAATGTATAACAAAGCTTGAACATATCAGTATGAGGTATGCAATATGTCAGCCCCGTATCAGAGTACATGCTGGCAGCAAACTATGCATTACAGTGACTCCAATTCCATTATGTGGTATGAGGAATTACAGATATCACCCTAGAGCCATAAGCTGAATCAGGCATGCACAATGCTGCCCACAGATGACCAGGCATGTGCCTGATGCTGCACAGACTTTAGTTAAGAGTTTGGCCATTCAGCATCATGTAGATGTTGAGCAATTCAGAAGGAGTTTATGTTCAGGCTCCTGAATTTGTCTGATGCATGTACAAGGCACGATATTGAGATTGAGCCCCATCACACTATGAAATATGTCAAGCAGCAATTTCAAATCCTGCGACAGATTCATATTGCAAAACATGAATGGATTTATAACAGAACTGCTATACCTTGGTTGAAATAAATCCTAACTTTTTCAGCTGTATCTCTTGAACTGCTATGAAGTGATTGATGCTTCAGTAATTAGTCATGCATAAATCTGCATCGATATTTTCATGGGTAATAAACAAAAGTGCACTGACAGAAGAACTGTTAGAATAGGTAATTGTTATGCTGCTTGATAAGCCTAAAGAGAATCACACTCTTCTGGACTTACTCAGAACACCTGTGTAAATTATTCAGCCTGGGCTTGTAATATATTTGAGTTAAACCAATTGACTGCTGTAATCCTTATATGTTCACCACATTTGCCAAACTGTGCTGAACAATGACAGAAAACATTAATGTCATATTGGGGAGTTACAGTGGTGAAATGGTTGTACTGTGAGGAACATCTTGTCAATCATGTTGTGTGTTTAACATCAGGTGCACTGCCTGGATAGACAAACACATGTTAGACACACGTGGTGTATGTGCAAGGCAGAGAAAAATGTTAAAACAGAACTTGAGGGCCACTTCAGACCAATACATTTATGCTAGCATTTTCAATGCCCACAGATCAATGTCTAAAAGTCAGTCAAAGCAGACACATACAGATAAGTCTGCAGACAAAGAAGGTAGATAAGATTCTAGGATGCAGAGACTGAGGCACTTATCCAGGCCACCTGTCTTCATGGGTGATGGATCTTTAGCCAGCAAATAACAGACTGGGCATATTGGATCTGTGCCTGGAAAGATCTGGTGATGGACATAAATGTTGTCACTGGCCAAGACTAGCAATGATATGATACAGGATCTCTGACATTATTTATTGGCATTGGGTCTTCAGTTGAACCACCTCTGATAGAGATAGAGGTAGTGGCAACTCAGATTGGTTCCACAGTGTGGTGCAAGATACCAGTGCAAACTTTCACTGCCCATGAAGATTAAGTACATAAGATGTCCAAGGTATCCATAGCTCTCCCACTATAGCAGTATTTGGTGGTCCTTTTGACACATTCATCCTTGGTCTATGGAGTAATGCTGTTTGAGTTATTCAGCAACATCACGGATTCCACCGGTACAACCCTCTGCACAAGGTATGGTATATCACTACATAGTTTTCTAAATCTGAATGAACAGTGTATGTTTGATACTATGTTTATTTACATTGGGCTTTGCTGTGTTCCAAAGAGATTCTCTATCTAGTATCAACACTGTAGAGTTGAACTAGTCCTGTCTGTGCTATGTTTCTAAGGATGAGGGCAGATCTGAACTGGCACTACTAGGGTTTATAATGTTTTCGCTACGTACAGGGAATATGACCCCTGGATCCCCTACAAAGCCTACAGACTCAGGCTCTGTGCCTGTGAGCACACATTAGGTGTAACACACACACATACACACGATAGGTTTTCTGAAGACACTATCAATCAGGAAAGTGCACAACCAACCACCACCATGAACACCGCTGGGCAAGTGGACCACAGGTTTGATAAATGAATCTTGATGGAGACATGGTTACCACCCCCAAAGTTGGAATGCCAATAACTCATGGAGGCAAGTACCACAACAGCCAATGCAAAATTACACATGATAATATCTCATCATATTCCTTTGTCAAATCTTGAACATTTAATGTTATTTTTTAATTTCATTCTATACTTTCAGGTTTTGGATTATAGTTTCACTTGCAAAGCAATATTATCTTCCTCACAATTTTTGATACACCAGATTTTAATATTCCAATGTATATAAACTTTAAAAATAATTCCATGATATAATGCCATCAAATAGGTTATTGTTTAAAATCATTATTTTTTCAGTTTCTTTAGGTAACATTTTTTTAAATCAAGTTGGTCAATTGTGTATGCTGTAATTCTACAAATTATGGTCAACATTTTAAAAAAAGAAGTTTAAAAAAGAAAATCATTGTTTGAGATTTGCTCTTCTCCTGTCTTTTGAATCTTTTTTTTTTTCAGTCTGGTGGCACTCTGCATTGAGAGCTGACATTTCAGTAGGGAGCCCCGACTATTACTAAATCCAGTCTGGTGATACATGTGGCATGTTATCCTCATCTTATAGCCAGTGAAGTCTGTAATCATTTTCTCGCCTTAGTTAGATTTAGTGTGTGCTCTTATCAACAAATTGAAAAACAATTTATCCTTAAATGAAGGATTATTATTAAAAGACATTTTTTAATTCCCTATCTCGTAACAGAGAGGACCACTGCCTAGAAGCAAGTAAAGTGATATGCCAAGACAACATTACTAATCAGCTTTCATCTTTAAACTACTTTACAGAATCTTCCTCCCTGATCCTGGATAAAAAATATTTGCAAGCCAATTATTATCTCTACACTCCAAAAACAAATTAGTTACAAACTGCAAAAATCCAAATTCAACCTTGACCAGAAAAAGGTCTATCAACAAAATTTCCCAAGGACTGTGGAATTCAACCCCAGATCTATGACAACTACATAATTGCATTATATTTAGTTGAAAAATATATGACATTATCAGGAAAAAAATCTTACTATGACAATTCCTACAAAGGTCAATGAGTACAAGTATGCATCTAACATAGCAGAATAACAATTATGTAAAGGCATAAATACTGCAAATATCATAACACAACACCCACAATCAGCAACTCATTCACAGTTTTAAAGAAACTAATTTCACATATCATTAATCTTAAACACTATTCTAAACAATATGAGCATGTTTAAACAGGGGAAGTCACTCACTAATGTATGCTTAACAAAATGTGCATTACTGACCCTTTCAAAGCAATATCACTATCAATGTGAATCATATATATGATTTATTAATATTATGTAATTCAACATCTTACTATTTAATCAAGAAATGTTTATAACTATTTTACATGATTGCCTTTTTTCTGAAATCATAATTATAAAAGGATAAGAGAAGCAGACCACTTGTCCAGCCAACAGACAAACACATGGATAAATAAAAAGTGAGAGTAGCAGCCAAACAATACTCAGTGAACAAACTGGCACAAGGAAAACTGGGTCAGTTCCTCTATTCCCTGGAAGGCAAACAGCCACAGTAATAGGAACATTAGTAAAAAGCTTTGACAGCTATTTGGTCATGGCTCCATTGTGTTTTTATTTTATTCATTTTTGTGGTTTTGTGGTTCAATTCCTCTATTCCCCTTTTATTTGATTTTTTTTTTTAATATTACTACTATGGCTTGCTATTGACTGCAGTGGTGATGCTGCGGTAGCGTTGTCACCTCACAGTTAGATGTTGCCCGTTCGATTCTCAGTTAGAGTGTCTTCTGTGTGTCGACATGCGTGAATGGGCATTCCTTCATTTAAGGTTGTGCGTTAGGCCTGGCAAGCTAGCACTTAAAACTCTACTGCCAATCATTAGCGGACCGGAGTTCCACTGTGGCGACCCCTAACCAGGAAAAGCCGAAAGACACAAATTACTACTATGGCTTGCTGAAGAAATTGTTGAAATGAATATGCTCTTATTTCAACATTGCAAATGCTCTGAAAAAGGGTTCATATATTCTGTAAAATAAAGGAGTATATTCAATTTACTTTAAGATTTGGCATGCAACAAATGTTATAACTGAATTAAAAAATTCAGAAAGAATATAAGAGATAATGTTTATTGGGTATCTCAAGTTTAGAACACTGCTGATTTCATACCTATTGTGACCTTCTTCCACAGTATCAGTGAATCTTCTTCTTCTTCTTTTCCCAGTTAGGGGTCACCACAGCATATCACCTGTCCGTTCATGATTGGCAGTAAAGTTTTACTGTGTCAAGTTGCTAGCCCAGCGCCCAACCTTTCACAGAAGGCACACACACACACACACACACACACACACACACACACACACACACACACACACACACACACACTCACGCCTAGGGCCAATTTAGAGTGTTCAATCCACCTATATCATGTCTTTGGGATGTGGGAGGAAACCGGAGCATCTGGAGGAAACCCAAGAGACCACAGGGAGGACATGCAAACTCCACAAAGATGGCACCCCAGCCAAGGATCGAACTGGAGAACCTCTTGTTGTGAGGTGACAACGCTAACCGCTGCACCACAGTGGCTGCCCTTCAACAGTATCAGTGATTAAGTGATTGAATTATCATATTCTTATATTATAGTAGTATAAATTAAAGTAGTAACTTGTAATGAATGAATGGAAGACATGAAAGATGCTTCATTTAGAAATTTATTTTATTTCTTTCAGAAGTGATATTCTGATAACTAACGAAACAAGCATCAAAAAGGAAACCTGTTGTCTCAGTCTTTTATATGTGGACAGCCCTTTTTACTTTTAAATGTATTTGTCTTTTAATCACTGTGAAAAATAAAGGAATGACATATTTGAATATACTGTATAATCACAACATTTATATTTACATGTAACTCAATTACCTGCATAGTAGAAAGGCAGAACACTTACATACCATATAAAAAAGAGAAGACTTAAATCTATAAATATAACAAAATTAAAATAATTAATTACATGTCTGGTTAAATGAAAGTTATTCAGAAGGTACAACTAAGGCTATTTGTTTTCTTCTCTGAAATTTTTTCTCCTAGACCAAATGATGGCAGATACCCTTGCATTCATTTCAGTAATACAAAGGAAATTTCACTACCTTGTTACTTTTATTTATCATTTGTTGACTGGTGTAGTCCCAACTAGGTATGTTCTGGAGAGAAAAAAGATGGTATTTATACTTTATAGTAAACCAAGTTGTCCTACATTTATCAAAGAGATCTTAAATATTTCATTTATTATAAACAATATTATTTATCCTTCAGTTTGCAGTGGATGATATTGTTTTTCAGTTGGCTCCTTCACTTTGTCTCTTTAAACTCATACCGGTCCAGTTTATTGATTCAGGGGTTGATAAAAATATTGCTGGTTTGTATGAAAGAACAGCTTTGTCAAAAGCACTACTTTTGGAGGAGGATTTAGACATGTTTTTTTTTTAATTAAGCCTTTGTCAATATTTGACATGAGTGTGACAACAAATAATTTTGGAGGGACCTCTTTTTGTTAGATGGTTTAAACAAATATTTAGTCTCTCTTTATCTCAGTAGGATAAGATAATGCTTCATATGTAAGTTTAGGATTTTACAGATCCATGTAATTAGAGGATTTATCATGTTGCATCCTTTCATCTTTCCTGGAACTCCATAAATCCTTAAGTTATTTTTTTTTCTTCTCTGTTTTCCAAATCATTGACTTTTTTGAGAAAAAAAACCTTCTCTGCTTAAGAGGAATTCATTTTTTTTACTTTTCTTAATTTATTCTTCCTTCTGTATCATTTAGCCTCAGTCTCTGCCAGTAATGTTAGTATTGTTTTGTTTTATCATATCTTTCAGAAGGTTCATTTGTCTATTACAGTCTTTTCAGTTACAATCCATTTGCAGAGAAATTTCTTAAATATTGGAGTTTTTCTGCTGTTGACTTGGAGCGACTCATTCTGCTATTTAGTATAAGATTAATTTGCTTAAATAAACAGGACTTTTTTAACTTAATGAAAGGATCCAGATATTGCTAAGAATGATTCTGATGTATTGTATTTATAAATAGCTTTGAATAGTTTTTAAATTTCTAGTCTCCCACCAGGACACAAGTGCTCCTCAGCAATTACATTCTGCTTGCCGAGCACATTCAAGCAAATCTTCAGTCTGCGGCTTCCACTCCACCCATACAGTATAAGAAGGAATCAGTACTGCAAACTAAACAAGGATATACATTTTGAGCCTCAAGGGCAGGAGCACACTCAAGCAAATCTGCAGTCTGCGGCTACCACTCCATCCATACAGTATAAGAAGAAATCAGTACTGCAAACTAAACAAGGATATACATTTTGAGCCTCAAGAGCAGGAGCGCACTCAAGCAAATCTGCAGTCTGTGGCTACCACTTCACCCATACAGTATAAGAAGGAAACCGTACTGCAAACTAAACAAGGATATACATTTTGAGCCTCAAGAGCAAGGTCAGTCCACACAGACATTCTACTTGTATGTTTTATGAAAGTGAAGCTATTGCATTAGCAGTATTTCTTAGTAGTTCTCAGCTTGCTAATAAAACTGACTGTTGTAGCCTTGTGCCCCCCTCGACTAGTACAGTAATCCTAACTGTCCAATAGACAGTATACATTTAATTCACATCCCTGTGACTATATTAACCATCAAGCAGCATCTCAGTGCTTTCTGCCTTAGTTTGTATCATTTGGAGGCCCACCTGTTTATTTGCATCGCTATACATTCCCCTTCATTGCTAATGTATCTCTCTACTCTAATCTGTGCACAAACTGGTTACTAATCAGCAAGTCAATGTGAAGACACACTCCCAACCTTAATGAACTTTGCTGTCTCTTCTCTCCTTCACTTTACAGGTAGTTTGAATTATTACTTACACCCTCTGAGGCCTTTGCTGATTTCCACTGATTGCCTCTCTGATTTCTTTGCATTCCACCTGGTTTACCCCCTTGTGCTATCTCCCTCCCCCAATACAAAGTCTATATTAGAATCCTGCTGAGCATGGAGCCATCTTTAAATTTCTAGTCTCCCACCAGGACACAACTGCTCCACAGCAATTACATTCTGCGTGCCGGTAAGCCATTAGACCTCAGGAATTTGTTTTAAAAGTGTTCAGATTTGTAAAGTAATACTTACTTTTGTCTTGGTTGGCTCTGCCCCACTCTGTTCGCCCTCGCTAGTGCTCGGGCTCTCTCCGCTCCCCTGCCCCCTATTTCCCTCCTGCCCCCACTACCTCTACATTTATAGTAATCAAAGCCACACCCACAGCTCACCCTCACATCACCTCCACCAATCACAGCTCCTCAAGTCATATCACATTATACCACACCAACTTGCTCCACACAAAATACTCCCAATCACTCTCATTCCCACTAGGCATTTTTTACATCTCCCACACTACTTCCCCATCCACATATAGTGCAACCCTATAATTCCTATTCAGACTCCCCACCTAGAAACAACTTAAACTTTATAACCATGACTATCACGCAACTAAGTCTAGTCTGTCTTTTCATAATTCTTTACAACATCACAAGTTATCACTCTAGCAATATCCCTAAACTTAGTAGCACAACACTGCATTATGCACTCTCATATACAGACACCACACATTATAATAATATCTGCTCACAGTTATTCAAGAACTACATAACGGACCAATTCAGGACTAAACACATATGTTCTCATTCCTACTCCAAAAAACACAATACTTTCTCACACTCCTCACCAAACTCCAATATCTGTATAACCATTTTAACTCCAGGCTCACCATAAGTGGGGATATCCACCCCAACCTAGGCCCAAATCCATCCTGTCCAACTCAAACTGCTCCAACACACTGCCTGGCTTTACTATAAAAAAAAAAACAAAGAAACACAAAGCCTAACTAAGTACCAAGAACTGCTCAAGAGTGCAAAAAATGCATTAGGCTGGACAAAAAATCCTACTACACAACATTACAAACTAAATACCAACACAACTCGCAAAAATTTTGGAAAAATGTAAACCAGCTACTAAACTCCACCCAAAAGGCTACCCCCAAACCAAACCAACCACCCCTGACACTAAAGTTCCCATCGAAATACAATTCAACTCCCACTTTGTGAACTCAATTCTATCCTTAGTATCACATGACAGTTCCTTCCTCACTATCCCCCCAACACAAATAACACTAATACAAATTTTACCCTCAAAACAGTTTCCACCACTTCAATCAAAAGCATGCTCTCCAAACTAAAAACCTCATCAACAGCAGCCGACCTACTCCCCAGCTATTTCTTGAAACTTACAGCAGATGCTATTGCTATCCCAGTCTCCACTCTCATAAACAGATCAATTGTTGAAAACTATGTGCCCAAACTCTGGACAATATCCTATGTTACACCTATACATAAAGGCGAGACCTCCACTGAACTTAATAACTACAGACCCATTGCTTTACTCTCCCCCCTGGCCAAAATCCTAGAAAAATGCATCCATACCCAGATGCTAAATTATCTCCTAGAAAGCAACATCCTGTCACCTATTCAGCATGGTTTCAGACCTGCCCATAGTACCACTACAGCCCTCCTCTACTTCACAGACACAGTAAACCGTCTCAAAAATGAAGGCCTACAAGTGTCAACTCTTTTTTTGGATATGTCCAAAGCATTTGACACAATATCACACCAATCTCACACCAAACCCTGCTAAACAAACTAAACCAATATCATCTATCAAATTCCACTCTTACCTGGTTCCAAAGATACTTAACTGACAGGTACCAAGCTGTAAAATGGGAAAATTCTCTCTCTCCTCAGCTGCCCATAACTATAGGAGTCCCACAGGGTTCTAGCTTAGGACCACTACTATTCACAGTCTTCACAAATGACCTCCATACCTTCACACAGCATGCATCTATAATTCAGTATGCAGATGACGCTACCTTAATCTGTGCTGCACAAAACATTCCCACCCTCCTGCAAACAACTCAACTAGCATTCTCTGATGTTGAAAACTACCTTACCAAAGCCCAACTTATCCTCAATCCAAAGTAAACTCAGCTTATGATTATAACCAGTTCTAACAAAAACACTAACAGTCAATTCACTATCTACTCCACTAATGCTACTCCAATTGCTCCAGTGGCACAGGCTAAGCTATTGGGAATAACCATAGACTCCCACCTAAAATTTGATAGTCATCTCAACTTAACTATTAAAAAAGTACATGCCAAACTGGGGTCACTCTATCGTATCAAACCATTTCTTACCAACAACACAAGATCAGCCATTGCTCGCTCCCAAATTCTACCCACCCTACTCTATGCATCTCCCATTCTGACTAATTTCAACAAAACTGAACTAAGCAAAATGGAAGCCTGCTATAACAGAATAGTCCGCTTTGCTGCAAATTGCTCATATAGAACTCATCACTGTACTGCTTTGAGACAGCTCCACTGGCTTGAACTGCCCAACCTCCTAACCTACAAGCAGCTCTGCCTCTGTCATTCTATCTATTGCCTCCCCAATAAGTGTCCTGCCCCCAAAAACCTAGTACAACATCACTCAGCCAAAAGGCCTCGTAGATCATCAAGCAAACTACTACTAGAAGTCACCAACAGCTACAATAGCTTTGGAGATGCACTATATAGTAGTTCAGTGGCTAAAAAATGGAACTCTGTCCCTACAAGCATTCAAAACACATCATCCAAAGCCTCCTTTAAAGACCTCATCAGGCAACATCTCAAGGAAAGTTGGCAGTGCCATGATTGCTCCCCAGGCTAGTGAAAGCGGATAACACATACATACAAAATCTAGAACACTTGATAATAGTTTTCAATCTTACTCACAAACACTGGCTAATCTACAATCTATGTACTGTACCTGTGTACTATGTATGTATTCTACCTATGTTCCAAATTTCAGCTGTACACCACAAATCTATTAATTACCTTTATTTTTAAAATTCATATTTTTTTGTTTGTTCTCTTCACTGTAACTGTTTATGTGCTGCATACCACTGTAAAAACATGTCTCCCATAATTTGTGTGTCTACTGATCATGTCTAAATAACTACATGTGCCTTTAATTTTTCTTTGTGGAGCTTTTCTCCCCGGGCCTCTGCTGAAAAAGGGCCTTTTCGGCTCAGTCAGACACCCCCGGTTAACAAATGTAAAATAAAATACAATAAAATAAATAGATTCTTGAAGTTTTATGTTCCTGTCAAATCACTTATTAATCTGGAGAGCTTCTTCACAAAGCTGTTAGCAGTACACTGTGTTGGCCATACTTCCACGATATCTGTCTGCTTAAATCTGCAGTGAGCTAGGCCTTGTGCCCTTGCTTTGCTGTTTTACAAAAACTGCTGTGCAACTACAAAAGATAAGTGTTTATTTTCAACTGTTTTCTGCACTTTTGATTAACTAAAACACTATTTGCTGCATATGTGTTTAAACTGTGTAACTATTTTTTAGGCTTAGTGAATTCAGTCCTTACCCCTGTCTTGATCTTTGCCTCCTTTTTTTCTATTTGTTCTGTCCATTTTACTTGTTGCTGTACTTAAAAAAAATACTAGCGTACATCTGAATATCTGTTACTGTTTGTGACCTTTGTAGCTTGTAGTATCATCTTTTGTCAAGAGAGGCCTAGCTGTTTCTTCATGGGAGGGGGATTCAGACTGGTCTGATCTGGTTAGAGTTACTAAACAAGGGCTCTGTTTTTTTTGATTGGATAATTTGGCTGCTTCCTGTTTCTCTGCCTTAAATAGCCAGTGTTTAAACCAGTTTGCACTTGTTTGCTCAAAGCTGCAGTGAGTTAGACCTTCTGCCCTTGCTCTGCTGTTTTACACAAACTGCAGTGTGACTACAAAAGATAAGTGCTTATTTTCAACTGTTTTCTGTACTTCTGATTAACTAAAAAAATATTTGCTGCATATGTGTTTAAACTGTGCAAATTTTTTTTAGGCTTAGGGCCGGATTCATGAAGGCTTGCACGGAGTCTTAGAGTAGAGTAAGACTCCATGCAGCCAACATGTCCGCTGAGCGATCCAGGAACAGCCGGTAGGGGCATGCAACTGAGATCTTTAAACTAGTCCTACATGGACACGGCTGGGATATGCAAATTACCTGAATTGCAGGCAAATTAGGTAAATTTATGATCCAGGGAACCTGAACCTGTCCGAGTAGGAGTAGTATTACTTGCAGAAACATACTCAGTTGATAACTGAGTACGGTTCTGCAAATAGCAAAATGGAGCCGTGTTAGCTGGAAATAAAGCAAGAATGTACAGGAGGAAGCATGCCAATGGCCAAAAATATGGCCATTGGCAACGGGAAGGGATGCAATTTAAAAATAAAATAACTTTTTTTTTATCCCGATCTCCGGGGTTTAACCGTAGTGCAGCGACGAGCAAATGCGCTGCACCCTAAAAGCAGAAAATTAATAATTAAGATCCACAAATGTGGATTTTATAGCTAAAAAGAATTTACAATGGAAGGGAATGGCAGGCTGAAGACAACATGGCCACCGAGTAGAGGTTGCTAAGGGGGGAAGCTCAGTCTAAGAGATGTAACTAAGCATTAGTAGGCAATCCTATGCAAATGAGAGTTAGGATAGGGAATCGCAAGTTTACATAGCAAATGAGCACAGTCAGTGGAGTGTAGGAGTAGGATAAGGGGTTTAACATAGTAGAAGATAGGTGACATCACGAGGGGGGTATGTATGAAAGGAGTGAAGCTCATTGGAGCAGAGTGTCAAGTGTAAGCTTACATTCACATAATAGTGAAAGAGGTGTGTCAACAGGTAGGACAGGTAAAGTCAAGAAATTGAAGGTGTATGTCGTGGATAACACCGAAGTTTCTTGCTGAGCATGCATGCACGCGTGTGCCTGCCAGTAAACCTGAGTAAGATAGTGTGTGTGCGTGCATGTAGGCTTGAGTAAGCATATGTAAGGCTGTGTAAATAGTTGTAAGCACGTTTGCGCTAGTGTGCGCATGTTTTAACAAGAATAAGCAAGGTTTAGTCCATGTAAGCATGCGTGCATGCGTGTTGGCTGCTGTGCACGTGTTTGCGCTTGTGTGCATGGTGCTCCCCCCCTGAGAAATCAGAAAGGAAAAAGGAAGCACACCAAATAGTGGGAAGTTACCAGGGAGTACTAGCAGAGCTAGCAGGTGAAAACAATCAGAACAGGCAATTACCCAGGCAGAACACAAGCCCAGCCCAGCCCAGCACTTAAAACTCTGCAAACAACAGTCCATTATGTTTCACTTAAGAGACACTGCAACACTGCAGTAAGCTAATAGAAGTGAAAATTGAAAAAGCTTCACTGAGACAAAAAATGTTAGGGGCTGCCATTGCTGTTATAAGGCAACATATGCAACATGCTGAGGGTGGTGATAATGCAAATGCTGCTGGACAACCCACAGTCAGGAGACGGAGGAGAGTGTACAGGCCCAGGGTTACTTACCAGGGGCTACTTGAGCTGGAGATAGTGGAGCGCTATAGAGTGGACAGAGACCTCTTGCAGCAAATTGTTGAGCTGTGCAGGCCATGCCTCACACACAGAACCAACAGAGGGGTACCCATCCCAGTGGAAACTAAGGTATGTGTTGGCCTAAGAATATTAGCAATAGATACCTTCCAGAGACCAACTGGTGATATGATGGGGATATCACAAGCATCAGCATCCAGGGTACTGCACCAGTTCCTGGATGCCATGTCAGCTCATGTCGGTGATCATGTATATTTCCCCAATTCCAGTGAGGAATTGGCTAGCAATATGCATCTCTTCCAGCAAATAGCAGAATACCCTGAGGTAGTGGGTGCAATACACTTCATGCACATACGCATCAAAGCACCAGCCGGTGAGCGGGGTAGGGTCTACTTCAACCGCAAGGGCTTCCTCTCCATCAACTGCCAGGTCGTGCGTGATGCCCAGGGCATAATACTGAATGTATGTGCTGGCTGCCCTGGAGGTTACCATGATTCCCATATCTGGCATCTGATGTAGCTGTACCAGACATTTGCCAATGGGGACATCCCACATGGTCACCTAGTGGGGGATGCTGGCTATGCACTGGAGCGGTGGCTGATGACACCTATCAGAAACTCACACACACCTGAACAGGAACGCCATAATGAGGCACACGCACAAACACGAAATGTAATCGAGTGTGTGTTTGGGCTGCACAAGTCACGGTTCCGGAGCCTGGACACATCTGGTGGAGCCTTGCAGTGCTCACCAACTACATGTACCCAAATTGTCATGGTATGTGCTATGCTACATAATATGATCCTGTGAAAACAGCTGCAGCAGGACCAGCATAGGCCTGGGCCAAACAGCCTCCCCATTGCCAAGGCCATCACAGGCAGAGCGTGACTCAGAGGAGGAACAACCTGAGCCTGCCCCAGTAGGCAGAAGGAGGCATGCCCAGTATGCTTTGGCCTTGGAAAGAGGCAACGCATAGCACATACACTGGCTCAGTAGGAACTCTGGAAATTGTACCTCTCTCTGACCCACACATATAGTAAAAGGGATGCCTACGTTGACACTACCTGCCTTCAAACATGTTTAGGGAGTGTAGTATGTGCATCCAACATAGGCAGCCCTGCATCAACACCTGAGGCACGATTGCCATGTGTTAAGCAACATAAAGCAGTGCTAAACAGCATTTACCATCATGAAGTATATGTAAACAAAATTGCACACACCAACTACTACAAATGTGGTCAATGTAGAGTAATATTGGCCAATGTCCAGCAATGAGGGTTAATATTGAGCAATGTCGGACAAGCTGGGTCTAGGTAGGGCATAGCTGAACAAAAGCCAACATGCTCATATTTGCTCTACTGGCCCCTAAGCAGTCTGGTCTGCTCAGTATGAAAATATAAACATCGATGGGTCTTGAACCCAGGATACTGTGCACTATAGTCATAGCACTGAACCACTAAACCATGACAGTATTGCAGTAGTTAGCCTGTATGAAGAAATGTCGATTGGTCTATGCAAATTACTTCATGGGAACCCTGCAGGCACAGCATAATCCCTGTCAAGTTATGACACAAAGGTGAGTCCTGCAGTAAGAATAGAACCTGACTTTCAATACACACAGTACAAATGTTAATTTTGGACATGTAGACATACATCAACAAATGTAGTGGAACTCAGACAGCAACATACTGAAAGGTCACACTGAGCATGCTCACACACTTGAATACATGAGACAAATGTCAGGCAACAGAACACTGACAGTCTGAACTGGGCATGCTCACACACTTAGGCCATGTTGGAGTACAGCATTGGGCCACATATAGCAGGCAGTTGCATGTGTTAACCCACGAACCTCTCACTACCCAGCAATCTGACCTGTGCACACACTGATATGACAACAGACACGTAAATAATATAGTGGAACCCTGCCATAAGCAAATATGTTCTGCAGATACCTAGGTGGTTCATAGAAAGTGTGAAAGCAAAGATGATAAAAACCTGCAAACAGTATCAGCAATAAACATTGTGCATCATGAAAATTATCATAGGTTCAGAGGTTGATACTAGGCTATCTGCTTTAGGGCATGTACAAGCATAGCCAGAGTGTGGTTGGCTTCTGCAACCCAGTCTAATCAGAACACTGTGTCTCTGAATAGTAGGTCACACAAGATATGAGATGCGTTCATGTATGCTATTAAAAATAGAAAAGGTGACAACGCATTGGCCAAGCATATTAACCTTAACCCAGGTCATAGTTTCCATTTTATGGCCATAGACCAAGTTCCATTAAATATCCGGGGGGGCCCATTTTCGTTGATTCTTGAGAATCGCGAATTGGAATGGCAATTGAGACTGGATGCTTTCCGGCATCCTGGTCTTAATGTCAACTGCAACATTTCCCCTGTTTTGAAATTAAGGAGTTATTTAAGATAGATATACTCCAGTTTCATTTTTTTATTTATTCATAAATAGTTGTTAACATATATATATATTTTTATGTTGCACTGTTTTAAGTATTTAATGTAAATCTATGTATATTATACCATATGAAGTTGTGGGGTACACCACAACTTAATTTGAAATCTGTTGTTGGAACAGCTGTGATTAGATAGCTTTGTGTTTTTTAAAAAAAACTTTTTCACTTTAAATATGAGTTTAAGTTGGTTTTATCTATGTGACATCGTTTGCGTTTTGTAATATCCTGTTTTAGTGAATACTTACTTATGTCATTTCCTGTATTTTATTATTTATGGAGTTTTTCCATTTCATTTAATGTCTCTGAGGAAGCCATAACAGTGTTGTGGTGAAAACGCTTGTCTTAATAAATTGCGTTCAGATCAGCCCGGTGTGGTTTGTTGGCTCTTGGCAAGGTCTCCGTGGGATTTTGGTGGTTCAGACGTTTCTTTTCGTTGTTTGTTTAAAAGGCAGATTTGCACAATGTTAGGTGCATATGTATGGTCTGTGATGCTTTGTGCAGTGCTACCAAACCGGAGGTATGTGTATCTGTGATGTATATGGATACACCCCCTAATTGTGTTGGCCATTCCGAGTTATGTGGTCAGGAAGCATGGTACGAAATACAACCTGGTAGTGCTGGTGTGCATGTGTGAGCCTGAACCATGTGTCTGTTAGTGCACAGATATTGCTATCCTCTATACTGAGGAGATCCCTGAGTGGGCGCAATTTGAGGGTAATACATCTGGTGTTGAGCAGCATTACTCTCAGTGTCGTGTACTCTGTAATATCTATCCTTAAATAAGGCACTATGGTGGCAGCAAGTACCCTAGCCAGTATTCAAAGGTCCAAGGGTGACAGGTGCAAGCTGTCCACAGGGAAGCTATGTGGCATGTTGAACATGTCACCCCAGGGTGACAGACACTGTATCCTCTTTGAATAATACCAATATGTTAGCCAACTGTTAAACGTGATCAATGTGTTGGTATACTGTGCCATCATACTTGGTGAGTGTAAGATGCTAGACAAGGTCAGGGTAATACTGGGCTGGGCTACATGATCACAGAGTTCCTCTATGTTTCATGTCATGTGGTCCAAGGAGGAATGTCTGAGGTTGTACGCACCAGCTTGGACAATGATGGAGCCAGTCCTGGACTTGCTTTGGAGTGACCTGAGTGCATGTGTCATGTGGCGGATCCTGGCACCTGAGAGACAGCTCAAAGTGACTATTCCCTTGTTTGGCCTGGTGAGTGGGACGACAGTGTGTTTGACATTAAGTGTCACCTATAACAATTGTATCAGGTGTGTTGTTTAGCCCAAAGGGCAGTGACTGTGTGGCACACTGACATTGTGAACTGTGTGACATGTGGGCATTGTAGTGAGGTAGAAGTTGTATGTGTGTCTGCTGTGGAGGTCTCTGCTGCTTAGGAAGAGTGTATGTAGAGCCTCCGAATATGTGTATGTGTGATAATGTGGTTTGTGTGCTGTCACTATCGGTGTATGTGAGACTGATATGTGGTGTGTGTGGTCACCCTCACCACCTGATAGACTATGCCAGTCATGGGTCGAGAGAGCTCAGCGCCCTGTATGTCAATATTGTTACATCTCCCACATATATGTGAGTGTGATGTGAGGAGGAGAGGGTCATCTGTGTACATGAGGCAGATGTGACATTGTGACATAACCACAAAATGCACTAGTTGTACTGGAGACTACACATTAAACCAACCCCTGGACATGCCAGTGTATTATGATGACATACTCTGTAGTCTGAGCACAAAGGATCAGTAGGGTGTTAAGTGTGTAAAAGAGTATAACTGGGATTAGTGCTCAGGTTTGTTGGTGTTTTGTAGAGAGTGGCTGAGAAGGAGTCCAGACTGAGATTCATGACATGTCCTTCAGCTATGTAATAAATAGTAATGTACACACATATATGTGCTGAGTCAGGGACAACTGTACCTTACTGACATTGCCAACATCCTATCAGACAGGCCCATGTAAACATACCCACCTCCCACAGACGATAGTCCCTGACATCATACCAGGAGATATCATGTGTAGAATGGCTGAACAGCTCCCCCCCAAAGCCAAAAGCATGGCAGCAATTGGATTACATTGTTTCCCAATGTGTGTCATGCATGCTTTACAGAGCAAACAGACCCTGCACCTGAACAGTCTGTTGAGCCTCACCCACTCCACAGGACCTGGAACCGTCGAATGTGTTACAGCAACATAAGGCACTCCCCACATGTGTGGGTGCACAACACACCATGGGAAGTATAGTCCAGTAAGCCTATAAAGTCTGATCTGCAAGGCCATGGAGTGCATCATGGCAGACGTGATAAACAGAGCTATTGGAAACTGACAAACACACAATCCTACCAACTGTAGTATGTTCATGTGCAGATCATGGTTCCCAAGCATGCTACACCATCTGCAAGGCAGCCACCCAGGGCATACATCATGGAACAGAGCTACACATGTCCCACATAGACTTTGAACAGCTCTTCATCAACATCACAGACACATGTCGTATCCACAAAATCAACAATCTGTGTATAGATATGTGTTGACATATGGAGGGATGTCAATGTGTCCACAGATAGATCACACAAGGTGAGACTCACGGGGTCCTGTACAAGCTGTTGATACCTGCCAACCTACATGGATCATTCCTGGGATTGCAAAACAATGTGTACACACATTACTATGTCCAGTCTGATGATGTCATCATCCTACAAATATACCAGGAGAACAGAAATCACCCAGTAAAGCATATAGCGCAATGTGTTAATGCAAATCTCTTTAATATCATAACATAGTTAGGTAGGGGTTTGAGTCCTGCAAACGCCAAGTGTGTGTGTGGGGGGGGTGTATGTGTGTGGTTTCCTTTGAGAGAAGTATCCTTTTTGGAGACTGGGAAAACACATTAAAAGCGGTACATCCCTCTTTGGAAAGTCGGATGATGTCAGCATCCTACAAATATTCAAGGAGAACATAAACCACCCAGTAATGCATATAGTGCGCCATGTTAATGTGTATCTCTCTAGTATCATAACATAGTTAGGTAGTGGTTTGAGTTCTGCAAACACCAAGTGTGTGTGTGTGTGTGTGTGTGTGTGTGTGTGTGTGTGTGTGTGTGTGTGTGTGTCTTGGGGGGTTTATGTGTATGTGTGTGGTTTCCTTTGAGAGGAGTAGCCTATTTGGAGACTGAGAAAACACATTAAAAGAGGTACATCCCTCTTTGGAAAGTTGGATGATGTCAGCATCCTACAAATATTCAAGGAGAACATAAACCACCCAGTAATGCATATAGCGCACCGTGTTAATGCGTATCTCTCTAGTATCATAACATAGATAGGTAGGGGTTTGAGTCCTGCAAATGCCAAGTGTGTGTGTGTACCACAGGTGGTCATTGCAGTGTGGGTTTTGCTTTTACTACGGTATGACAAATGTTTCAAACAGTATGTGCATTGCACACATTGGGTATCTGCGTGTCAAATAAATATGTGTACATGTGACCTCAATCAGTACATAGGTGTGAAGCCTGCATATGACATGAATACATTTGTAACCTTCGACAGATTGTGCCACTGCTTCACAAATCATAGGTCACATATGTATGTCTGTGTCAAGCCTGGTCAATGTAGTGATCCGTGGCCAAGGACATCTCTGCCACACACACCCATGATAGGTACTATAGAGTACTGTGAGTGAGGGTAATTGCCGGGGTATATGTCAGACATATTCATACACAACAACGACTAGCAATAATGGACAGTTATTATAGGTGTACACCAGCCCTGTGGATATGCATGCAGGCCTCTAATGTGTTATGTGAAACACCAAGGGACCCCACAATACCTATGGATGTGTGGATACCAAGAGACAGATGACATAACACATGTCTGTCTGTACACATTAGTACCCAACATACATGTTGAGGGCTACCACCTATTTGGTACTGTCGGGATAGAATGTATAGTAAATGTGGATGAATATGCCATAGACGACTTACTGCTATACAGCATGTATTGGATAACAGGTATTTGTTTGTATGATACCCTTGTGTAGGATATGCGTCCCATCCAGGGAATGCAATGTAGGCCAATGCATGCATTTCCAGATGTTGATGGACATATCCCTAATGTATTTGCATGTACCTAAGAGGGCTATATGCCACACAGGTGTGGTGCCAGGAACATGTGGCGGTCAATACCACTGGTTACTGTTATTGTATAGTACTGGGAGGATCCAACTGTTACTGAGTTCCCTACAACTGTGAGTCATTTGTCAGGACATCATCTAATGATTGGTTATAGTCATGCTGTTGAGATGTTGTATACTACCAGACTGCAGATCATTGACAGATATCAACAGTATCACCCACAGCATAGTGCCAACCCATGTCATACACACGTGTACCCATATTAGTACATATCTGTAGTAGAATGCATACTGCCCATCAAAAGATACCATGATATGTTAACAATGTGCAGAACAGGGTAAGTCGCACATCCCACGTGTCCACTATGCATGTACATGCAGACAGTGCGCACACACCATGTTCACAGATGTACACCTGCTAATCTATAATGCACACATCACACACGTACTGTCCACTCACAACCCTGTACACTTCAGCCAAGTGGCACATGAGTGGACATTACATACTCAGGACTAACATTGGTGTAAACAATGCTACAATGACTATCACAGCTGTGCTGCATAATGCCTGCTCATGTATACCTACAAGGATATCATTACACTTTCCTGTTGTCAAATTGCTAGTATTGCTACACTGCTATAATGTCACCCTGTGCATCAGAACCATGTTAGCCTGTTTCTGTATCAATGTTACAGATGACAGGAGGTGGCACAGGTGTCATCATATGCACAGGGTGTGTTGTAGGTTTGCCAGAGCCCAACATTGACCCATCCAATCAGCATGTGTGTGTGTGTCTGTGTGTGTGTGTGTGTGTGTGTGTGTGTGTGTGTGTGTGTGTGAGAGAGAGGGACAACAGTACTGCGTGGGCCAATGTTGATGTAATGTGTGTGTGTATGTGTGAGCCCTAGTTGTATGGTAAATGTGTGTGTGTCTCCATGCACACAACTTTAAATGTGTGTGTGTCTGCATGCACACAACTTCACCATGTGGCTGCGGGTGGTTGTGGGAGAGCCACAGAGACTGTACCTGCTAGGCCATACAGATCACTGTCTCCGGCAAAGGACACAGTACCTGTGCCTAGCAGGGGTGCTCCGGGCAGTATCGGGTACCAACCCTGACTGGGTGCTGTCATCAGAGGTAGAGATATGATGACTGGACCCATGTCGCTGTTGGGACTGGCCAGTCCACCTGCACGTGTTCTAGTAGGACGGTCAATGGACAGGCCAGCTCCAGCATTGCTAGGGCTGGTACTGCCACTACAGGAGTGGCTGTGATCCGTGGTCTGTCCGTGATGACTGCCAGCTGATGCTGTTGCTGGCATGTGTCCATGTTGGCTTCTCATCCGTCCTGCATGGTCCTGGCTCATGGCTAACACATAGGTTCATAGGTTCATACTAGGCTATCTGCCCGAGGGCATTTACAAGCCTAACCCATAGTTTTGTGGCTTACGCCACCCCTTTAGTTTGGAGAAACTATGCCCATTATTTTGCTGTGCCTCTGTCGAGCAGTGACAGTGAGGTAATCCCTGGGGTATATCTGCGATCTCCCATCCATTGGTCAAGATTCCTCTTGAACAAGGCCAGCGAGGTGCTCTGCCTCACATATACCGGGATTTTGTTCCACAGCATAGGGAGTCTTTGGGTGATGAATCTATCCCTCCAGCACGTCCTATTAATAACCGTGTCGAGGTTTAAGTCTCCCGCCCTTGTGGCTCTGAGGGATCTAGATTTTTTGAGGTGAAGCATGTTCATCAAATCTGGGTTTGACATGGCCTTGTATGTCAGGCACAGGTCACCTCTGAGCAAGCGGTAAGTGACTAAATAGAGCTGGAGTTCTTTCAGTCGGGCAGCATAAGACAGATTTTTGAGACCCTTTATCCTTTTGGTGAGGAACTTCTGTGGCCTCTCCAGCTGCTGCAAGTGTCGGGTCAGATACATTCCGAATGGGGAACATTGTGGAGGACATCTAATGTATCCCTCCAATTGCTATCAATGACCTCTGTGTAATTCCAGATGGCACCGGCAAGGTCATGGATGCTGTCATTGATAGCAGTGTAATGGGCCCTCTGCGCCCATAGTCCCTGTCGGGTGTACCGTTCCATACATGCCTGTGCCTGCATTACAGCCCAGAACATACTGGAGGTTGTAATACCTCTGGGGGCACGTCTGCCAGGAGCAATACAACCAGTGGTGCTCCCCCGAGAACCCCTGGACATCTGCCTATGTGGTACCGTTCCAGTAATCCGGCTATGGCTGCTGTGAGGGGATGCACGTGGCATAGGTACCACACTCTTCTGGTCAATGCCAACTGTATGCTGTCCCTCAGCAAAGGACATTGGTGACGAGGGATGTTTTGGCAGCATGAGTGTGCACATACATGGGGTTGACCGCTGTGTAGTGTCGAATGGTGGATCAAAGACAGACCCTGTCAGACCTTCCTGTGCCACAATACATGTCTCATCATCTCCACTATCAGTGGTGGTGACATCAGGTTCCCTGCTGCATTCAGCCACCCCTAACTCAGCACCTGTGGAAGGAAGACAGGAAACACACTTTACAATCTGTATGTGATGTTAGCACACATGCACACATGAACATATGCACACATGCACACATGCACATAAATAAACTGCTCACCACAGCACATACACACACACACACACACACACACCAGCAATCCAACACATACACAATAGTGGGTGATGGTGGGCAACAGTATCACAAGGCAAACAGTCACCACACACGTGTCAGCATGCAGAATATGTGTTGCTCAAGACCATGCAGTGCAAGTGTAAACAGCCCTATCTAATGACATTATACATGGCTTTGATGCATGTGTGTAGTTGTTCAGTGATTGGGTACACCCTGGAACAGAGTGTGTACATGGACACAACATTGCTGTGCAAGTTTTATCTTCTCTGCAATGTCATGTGCACCATCACTCAATGGTATACATACCAGGGCTGCATGTGTCTGTGTGACACATAGATTGCCGTGTCTGATGACAGTGTCTGTGTCCATAGCACATAATAGTGGGCACAGGTGTAGCAAATGCATGCAATGTACAGACATGGGATGAGTGGTGCATGTAGATGTGAAGGAATCCCAATGCCCAACATGGACATTGTGCAGTGGTTATGGTGAGTGTGGCACATATTACAGATATGTCAGTGCCAGCCATGACATGGCATGTTACACGACTGCAGCATTAAACACCACACATACCCAATGTGTGTCATGTGACATATACACCCAATAGCATTCTGGGACATATATGTGACCCTTTGTACAGATGGCGACTGATGTGCAGAATGCACACTGATGTGTAGAATTCAGCATTCCTTTTTTGGATTATTGGTTTGTTTTTGGATTGCTACACAGAGTTATTTTGTTGAGTTATTGAGTGTATTGGAGCCGAGATTGCATTCATTTGCAAGTGACTATGGATCCAGAAGGGCAGGAGGAGTTGGGCCAAGCTAGAAAGCTGATTGGGCAGCTAACTGAGTTGGTCGATTTGCTTACGCCCCTTTGCCACAGTTTACTTCCTGCAAAAGCGACAGTGAACTCGGATGGTGGATTTCATGAAGGGCACTATGGACAAGTTACTAAAAGGAAAAGGGAGCTTATTGGCATAGAGGATGACGTCGGCGACCCTGGAGAGGCAGATCAAACCAATTTCAACCCCATGAGAACACCGAGAGTTCTGGACTTTGAGGCAGGAATACCAGATATTGGAAATGATTCTTTTGTGGACAAAGGGGCTCGCCCCAAAACACGCATAGGAACTAAAGGTACTGTTTTGTCAAATTCCAAAACCACTAATGAGTGGTTGAGAAAGGAATATTTGTTTAAAATGGACAGTAACAATGGGAATAATGACTGCATAGATGGTACTTCTTATGTAGTCAAATTGGACAAATTACATAAATTAATGTTTCAATATAGAACATTAAGTATTGAGAATGCATACCTTAACGAATGTCTGTTAAAAGAGATAGTCCCTAAGGGACTTAGGGTATACAAATACCCAAATAATGTTCAAATAGGGTCCTTATTTCATGAAAGTTTACTTAAAGTTTTTAATAAATGTGGACTAGAGATAGTCCAACTTATTATAGAAGAGAATGATAGGAAACAAAAAGTACTTGAAAGGGAGATAAATGAGCTTGATTTGTGCATCAAAAAGGACCTCATTTTTAGTATTGCAGAAGAAAGGGAGAAGTATTTTAAAATAAGACATGATATTGACACAAAATGTGAAGACACAATACAGCGTAAAATGGGAAAGTTGAATAGAGATATTAAGGAGTATGCTAATAATAATAGTTACCCCAAACCTGCATTCTTCAATTTTAAAAATGGTAGTAAAAGATTTTACAATAATAGGGATATGGAAGTAAGAAGGGTAGAACAGAATTATGATGTGGAATTTCCACCTTTGCAGGAAACAGTACAAGAACAACAGCAACCCCAGAATTGGAGAGGAAATTTTCAAATGGGGGGGAGAAGGGGGAGGGGGAGACATTATTAGTTGGTACCCCAGTTCCCGGTTATAATACAGATACTACACATAACATCATTGTGGAGAACAACAGTAAATGTACATATGGTGGATTCACAATTTATAATTTTAGTAATACTATATTGGAAAAAGAGCATTTTGGTCTTTTAAGTAGAGGTTTAAAATACAACCCAGTGAAAAAAGGAGTTGTGACAAGTACAATTTTAGATGTAAAATTATTTACTAGGAAAATCAATTTGACAATTTTAGCATCCAAAGCTGGATTTAAAAGAAATAATACAGAAGCGCCAGAATTGGTAAGGAGCTTGATTTTCAACCCTCCCATGGTACCACAACTTAAAAATTTTGAAAATGTTCTGGAAAAAGAGATCAGGAAACTTGAAGGAAGAAACAGAAGTAAATATGGGTATAAGAATAATTTGAATGAGGGCAAGATCAAGGTATTGAATGAATTACAGGAGAATCAAACAGTGAGAATAATGAAACCTGATAAGGGAGAGGGAATTGTTATTATGGATAAGATTACATATGAAGCAAAAATGAATTCTATACTGAAGGATGAAATGAAATATACAGTAGTTTCAAGAAATGAGATGTTAGTGGCATATATGAAAATTGACCTGTTATTACAAGATTTGGTAATGGAGAAAGTTATAGACAACAAAACTTGTAGGTATCTGGAAGTGAAGAATCCAAGGGTAGCAACTATGTTTGGTATACCCAAAATTCACAAAAACCAGGTTGACCCCCCCCCCTTAGACCTATAGTTACTGCAGAAGGGGCAAAGACAGTTCCTTTAGCTAAATATGTGGATTGTAAAGCTAAACACATATGGGTAAACAATAAAATTATTTTAAAAGATTCATGGGACTTTCTTAGGGAACTTACACTGGCAGTTTACAAAGAAGATTTAATTTTCATCACAATTGACATTGTTGATCTCTTTTCTAGTATACCCCATAAGGAAGGGATGGAATTTTTTGAGGAAAGTGTATTCTCTGACAAGAAAATGACACATGAGGAGAAAGTGGCTACAGTGATATTAATGGACACCATACTCAAGTATATTTTCTAATTTTCAACGGGGAATACTATCAACAGAGATCAGGGGTGTCTATGGGAGCGGCGTGTGCTCCCACTTTTGCAAATATAGTGCTTTCTAAATGGGAGGAGAAATTTGTTATAAATTCCAGTTTTAGTCAATATTGGTTACTCTACCGTAGGTTTCTTGACGACATAGTGATTTTTTTGGACTGGGGGGCAGGAAAAATTTCTGGAATTTATTAATTATATTAGCTCCACTACAAGTTTTTTTGAGCTTTACGTACGTCATAAATAAAGAAGTTATAAATTACCTGGATGTGGAAGTCTACAAGAGGGACAAGAAGTTTGAAACTAGAGTGTATAGAAAGAATACATATTGTAATTCCTACCTACATTATGATACTTTTCACCCTGCACACTGTAAGAAAAATATAGTGAAAGGACAGTTTGTGAGGAGTTCTAGGATGACAAGTAGAGATATAGATTTTTTTGAAGAATGTAATAAGCTAGAGAATATGTTTTTAGAAAGAGGTTATCCTAAGCAATTTGTTAATGACATAAGAAAAGAGGTAGAAGCTGGTAGGATAGATAAATTTCAACCTATAAAAGGACAAACTGAGGGTAGGAATATAGGCGGAGCAGGTATAGATGGGGAAGAAGTGAAAGAAACACATAAAAAAAGATTAGTGGTCGAATTCAATACCTTAAATCAAAATATAAAAGGTATATTTAGGAGGGAATGGGATAGATTCCTATCCTTTACTGATATGGAAGAAATCAAAATTATAGAACCACAATTAACATTTAGAAATCCACCAAACATAAGAAGTAAGTTAGAAAGAATGGGATATGATAAAGGGAGGTTAGTAATAGAAGGATAGGTACTTTTAAGTGTGGAATGCCCGCAGTGTCCCCATATTATGAATGTGGAAGAAATATTTATTGAAAGTAGGAAAAGAAATATAAGAAATAAAAATGCATACAATTGCAACACACAAAGGGTAGTTTATTTAGCGGTCTGCCAAAATTGTCAATCATTTTATGTTGGAAAGACCGAGAGGGTTTTTAAAAGGCATATTTATGAACACATGTATGATATTAGTAAAGCTAAAGAGACAAATGCACTATATAGGCACTTTAAATGTTGTATTGGAGCTAAGTTTTTATTTTTTGTATTAGAACAAATAAAGCCGGATGCCAGGGGGGGGTCCATGGGAAGAAATTTTGGAAAGCAGAGAGTTGTGATGGCAGGTTCACCTTGACGCTAGTAGGAAACCTGGACTCAAAGAAACTATTTCCATTGGACCGTTACTAAAATTAAAAGCTAAGAAAGTATGAAATTGTTTTATTCTGGGTTGTATTTACACATAAATTAGTTAATAGTGATATAATATTTTTTTTAATTTCATTTTTATGTCTAATTTTTAAATCAAGATTTTATATTTAATTCGTGTTTTATTTATTATATTTATTAATATATATATATATATATATATATATATATATATATATATATATTTATCATAATATTTAATGGATGTAATAAATTAATTTATTTAGAATGCATTGCAGGTTTTGTACACTAGAGGGAGCTCATTATTAAATCATCGAACATTAACAATACTCAGTTAATAGCTTTATGAACCAGATAAAATAAAATATAGGATTCATTTATGGATTTTAGTAATGTATGTAAGTTTAATGATGTTTTAACAGTAAACAAATGACAGTTCAAGATAATGGTTAAATTATACAAGGTTCCACTAAGACATTTTCTATTAGTAAATTCAACAGTACATGAATATTCATGATAAACAGTGGATGGGGATTTGTTCATTTGAAAAGCCTGGGACTGTTTTTATAGGTTAATTAATTTGGAATTGAGTATTTAAGTCGAAATGGTTTGTCAAATTTTTATCTGATGAAGTCCTAATAGGAAGGACGAAAACACGAGTGTGCTTTGTATATCAAGTGCGTTAATGTGTTTATTGTTCGTTTACTGTTCGTAATAAGATAAGGTGAACTGCATATTGGTGCTTTCTTCAGCTCTTCAGCATTCCTTGTTTGGATTATTGGTTTGTTTTTGGATTGCTACACAGTGTTATTTTGATGTGCAGAATGTGTATACTAGCATATGTAAGCACACACACAACATGCTATGCATGGTGTGTATAGGTGCATATGTTTGCACACACAGAATAATGAGGTGCACAGCAAAGACTGCTATGTGTAGTACTGTGGTCACTGTAACCGGATGGGGTGTAGTATCATGTGCCATCATCATCATCATGCATCTTGTGGTCACTCACGGCTACTACTGTGCAACAGACCACCACCTAGCATGCTGTACCTGAAATGCAGTGCTGTGGATATGTTCACTATTACACAGCCACTTTGTACATGGGTGTATGAGGTGCCCCGTGAGCATTGCCTCACATGGCTGTGTTATGTGTTGAAGAGTGTTGCACAGCCCCATGATAGGCCTCTACCCCCGAGGTAAGTCACGTGTGTGTGGATGACATGTGGGATACTGATGTGTGACCTTACAGCGGATGTGTGGTTACACCATATGTAGCATGACTTTGTGTACTGCATGTGATCAATGTGTTATGTTGTGTACATGTGTTGCAACTATGCCTATCCAATGTGCAGTATGGGGTTTCCACAACTGTGTATCATTCTCTGTGTATTGCATGTCATTGAGGCAGCTACTGACATTACTGAGCTGTGCAACATATCACAGCAAACATGCATTATGCGTAGGTGTGTTACGTGTACATGGCCTACACCTCACCTATGACATGCATATTTCATTACCAACATTGCAGGTATAACACACTCACCATCATGGATCGGCTGCCCTGCCATCACACCAGAGGGACCTACGAGAATATGAGAGGGTTCATCAGTGGCCACAACTTTGGCATTGCTACAGTGGGTATGCTAAACTGCAATACAACAACAGTCAACAGTCACAGGTGTAGGTGTAGGGATATTATTCAAACTATCCGTATTGCACAACACTAGGCAGCTGAACTGCTAAACACATAGTACACATCTCATGTACACATAATCTAACAATACAGGTAACTGTAGTCTACAGATTGGCATGTTACCTGCTTGCTCCAGGTGGATGTGCTGGGTGGCTCTGGCCTCCATTACAACACATGTCATAGGTTGTTGTAGCTGTTGTCCAGGAGCCACCATGCTTAGGAGCAGCTCCTCTGCTCTGGTGCGGGGGGATGAATGGCCACCCCTCCACCTGTGGCAAGCTGCTGTCTTTGGATATCAGATGCACGCCACCGGACTTGTCTAATTAAATCATTGCAGTGATGGTGTACCTGCTCATATGTCCGGTTATGCATGCCTATGTCATTTACTTGACTAACAAGTTCCTGCCACAGTGCAGTCCGTTCCTGCTGGTGCTGGCCTCTACTGGAGAAGAGCATTGTGTACTGCTGCAAAAGGTGTTGCGTATCACCTCTTCCTCCTCCGCTGTATACACTGGGTTGCAGTGGTGGGCCATCTGGATGAAAAAAAATATGAACAATATGTGTGAGAGTGTCCTGTGTCACACTTTACACCTTTACCCACAGATATCACTTTACTGCCATATATATCATCCTATTGGCTGTCAGAGGTTGCACACATTCAATACCACTCATTGGTTCTCAGGCCACAACTAACTAACACTTCCTGGCAGACTCTATGTATCACACCACTATACAACAGTACCTGACACACTGTTTGTGACACATTGCACAACCTCAGGACAGGGGGGTATATCACACCGATGCACGAACAGAGATGTCATCCATTGCAATGGATGTATAGTACAGGTACAGTAGTATCAATCAACCACCCTAGTCACTGATGCCATGGCCCTGCCTAACAGATGTGTCCAGTTGTTACTACAGGTGGCATACTGTTGTAACAGACTATATATGTTGCTGGATACACACATTTACCCTGTAACACACATATGATTGCAGCCAGTGTACAGGCATAATCACACACACATCAGGCAAACATACAACGCACCACTGTATGCCAATACAGATGAGCATTACCTGGGTACCATACGGTACTGTGTGCCACTACTTACACACCCTTATGTCTGCATTCTGTCCTCTGTGGAGACTACAGGAAACACACATGATAGTGTTTCTAAGCAATGTGAACACACACCATACTGTGCTGTTTAGGCCTACAGCTTCAGGTAATACTACAGCTCATATTGGTGATGGATTCACCAGCAGTACCACTCACTAAGCATACATGTATTGCTTTAGCCTACAATGAGACACCACATTCATCAACGGAGAACTACGTCACATCATCTGCTGTACTACTATGTCTGCCTAACAGTACATTACACATCAGTTGCTGTCCTCACAGCTAGGATAGGCACTACCATGTCAGATACAACATCACACTAAGCTATCACACATTTACAGACCTTGCACACATTCAGCGATACACTTATGCAACCTCACATAGCAGCTATTGCATTAAGAACATGTGTGAGTGCATAGTGTCATAGGTAGGTAATATGCTTTTGATCCTAGGGCCTACGGCAGCCTAGCCATATTCTACCCTGGCCTTTGACACACATGTACTTTGATTTCACTTGCCCCTGCCAACCTGAACCACAGAGGTGTTTCCTGGAGTGTATTACCAATTTCCCACACAATCATCAGGGGTATTTATAACAAATGCTAAGGAGGAGCCTTGTTTGCTATTGCTATGTGGTCCATTACAGTGTATGGCATATCTCTGAGATGGGAACCTATCCCTCCAGCATGTGCCGTTTAGTGAGCTGACAAGGTTTAGGGCCCTAGAGCATTTATCCAAGAGGGATTGTGATATGTTGCCATGGTGGCTGTCACCCAGCTATGGGTGTGACATACCTCTGTATGTCTGGCAGAGGTCACCTCTGTGTGGCCAGTATGCAATACAGTGTACTTGTGATTTTGTGAGTCAGTCTGCATAGGGCATCTGTTTGCAGCCAGTATTACCCTCTGGGGGGGTCTGTCTGTGGCCTGTTCACCTGGTGTAGTTGTCATGTGAAGTACACACCCCATAGGGCATTGTGATGAGTACAGGGGAACTCTACCCTATACGTCCATAGCTGATACACCTGTTGTCATGACACATACCACACAGACAGATTACAGGTATAGTGTGGCACTGTCTTCATCAAAGCGGAGGCTACTGTCCACCTGTGTCCCATGTTCCCTTATCACACCTTCACTGTTAGGTACATCTCTACCTATGTGGTAGTTAATGGGTGCACTGTTTTGGGAAGGTGGAATGGCACTGCAGTATCAACACTTGTCTACAGTCCATGCCTTGGTCACCACACACCTGTTGTGGTACATATGAACCCATGTCTCTCTGTCTCTCTCTCTCACTTTATATATATATATATATATATATATATATATATATATATATATATATATATATATATATATCTTATATACATGCATATCTATACACATACATGTACACATCCATTGCTGTACACATGGATGTACATATAGGCACATGTACAGTCCACCTTTCATGGTGGGGATATCACTTATGCGACAGTTGTGGGATGTACAGGTATGTGATTAAATTGCACAGTGTTGTGCAGAATGCATGTGGGTGTCCTCAGCCTTTGTTGCATTAGCAGGCCTCACTGGCTGTAACACAGCAGATCTGACACATCTGTCCCACAGCATTTAACCACCACATGACATATATCAACACTACCTTAGCTGGCCTTAGGCATAGGCCAACTGGGCGTCCGCCTAGGGCGCCGCTCTAACAGGGATGCTTTTCCACTATTTATGTGGTGTAGTAAGACAAGGATGGAGGCACCAGGAAGTGTGGTAGGGGTGCCATGGAGCCCTTTTGCCTAGGGCACCAGTTGACCTACGGCCGCTCCTGCACACTGAATGCTGTTTTCTAAGCCACACACTATGACCTACATAGATATATGCACATATCAACCTTCACTGACAGATATCTGTCCACCCTTCACTAACAGTTGCAGTATGTCCCTTGCCCTATGCACATGTGCAGATACAGATAGATACGTACTGCTGCCACACATGGATGATTTGCAGTGTGTAGAGTACTCTTCAGGAACATCTACAACATGCCAACACATACATGTGAGTTACATACCTTACCTTAGTATTTCCCTGCTCCGTGTGTTATGGTTTTGTATTTTTTTTTTATTGGTGTTTTGTTTTGGTTTTCGCCCTCTATTCAATGTTCTGTATCTGTTTCTCACTCTGTTCTGTTCTGTCTCTGTCTCTGTCTCAGTTGTGTCTGTGCCTGTGTCTGTCTCTCTCACTCTCTCTCTGTCTCTCTCTCTCTCACTCTCTATCTCACAGCACCTGCAATGATATAATTGCATGTGTGGACTGCAGGTACAGCCTGCTTTTCTAGGTATCTGCACTTGTTACAGCTTCTGCACCATTTGCTGCCCACCATTCAGTAATTGCATGCAGCCTGCTGTTTGGTGATTGCATTACTCACTTTGATTGCAGCCCACTGCTATAAAATGCTAGTTTAGGTAGGCGTAGCCCTATCAGATTTCCAAGGTGGGGCCCATGCTTGTTTGCTCTGGACACCGTTGCGTCAGTCTGAAGGTTGGTATATGTCTCTTATCTGAAGCTAGGGTTGTATACAGTTATATGCATGTTGTACTCAAACCTGAATGTTTCTACTTCCTGTACACACAACTCAATGTAGACATGTACGCACCCCTCCAAATGCTAACACAGGATACATGGGAGTATGTACTTTTTTCTCACTTACTCAATTAACTGCCAAACAAATGTGGTTATTGCACTGTATTCCTGTGGCCAGTATTAATCCTGGTCTGATCCTTTGTGGTGTTTGTAAGGTGCTACTGTAACATTATTCCCTGCTAGGATGGCTGGTTCTCCTTTCACAGTCATGTCATGCAATTTCACAACCACTGCTAGTAAAGACCCACAGAAAAGGATTAGTGTTGTACCATTTCTAATTTTCATTTACATTCCCTCATTGTAATGCATGATATATTTATTTAAGAACCAAGTTATTTGTATATCTGCTGTGGCTTAGTGGTAATTCATGCAGTCTATTGTGTCAATGGTCTGGGGTTCGAGACTGGCAGAGGTATTTTCTTTTGCTGCTGAGCAGAACAAGGGCCCTGCCATAGAGTGACTAAGGCACTTTTAATCAGTTGTAAGCGGGTTTGTGCGGGTTTGCGCGATGCTTAGCTAAGCGTACACATGCGCACACTCGCTTAAACCCGCTTACTACTGCTTAGCAGTGCTTACTCCCGCTAAACCCTGTGCTAATTTCTTTTAAAGAAAAGAAAATGGGGAGATAGGAAAGTGGCGAAAAAGGGGGCACAAAGAGGGACACACAGTAGGTAAACAAGCTCAGGATGTGCAGGACAGGTGTAGGGAAGGTCCATAGCTGCCCATTTCTTTAAGAGCAACAGCTGTGCATATACAATGAATTTGGACTGAAATTTGAAACCTTCCACCCCTGGGAGAGGGGTGAGGACAACAAAGTATGTTGTACTGTTAATTCTAATTATCGGCTTACATGTTTGTCCAATGGGCATGTGTGCAAAATGGGCAGCTATGTATGGGGCATAATTTTTTTGTGGGTACAGATTGCCCTTTTTTTTTTTTTTTTGTTTTTTTTTTCAGGTGAGAGTGGGAAGTGAGGTAGAAGAAGTAGGTATGTTCAGGGAAGTAGGTTGGGAAGGTAAACAGACAAGACAGACAAGACACATACAGGGGCAGTGTGTAACACATGGGGTGGGTGAACATAACTGATGTGGTCGGATGTTTGGAAATCAAAAGCCCATGAGCCCACAGATGGTAACAGTGGGACTGAAATCCCCACCCATGGGCAGTCACCACTGAACCTTCACAACCCCGAGGGTGGCTGTGCTGGGGGCTGCGTAGGACGGCCAGGCTCACCCGTGAGATGCGCCACTCTCGCCTCAAGCTGGTGTAGGGGATCAGCGACTGAACGCTGGATCTCCCTACACACCACAGCCCGGACCCCTCGAAGGTGACAGGTGGCCCTTCTCCACCTATGCTTGCATGGGGGGACGAGCCCCATCCCCTGTAGCGCTTCCACCTGAAGGTGGCACAGGACCAATGGAGGAGGGGAGACTGGGCTGGGCACAGGACCTGCTGGTTCCAGGTGCACTCGCCAGCTGATGAGGGACAGGTGGGTCCGCCGGGACCGGCCTTCCCATATGTTCTGTGATTAGGTGTGTTTAATTACAACATAAGCAAAACAGCATTCCAGATTAGTTGAAAAAGCATGCAGTAATATTCCCATTAACCCAACACACCAAGGGTACAACAGTTGAACAGCAAGCATAACACATGCATATATTGAACCACAGTGGTTATTCCAACAGCATGCAGGGATGTTTGGTAGCAACAGGCCACCATGATTGTGGTATTTAAACAGGGCACATGCATCAACATGAATGCAAATATTTATAGAACAATAGGACATATGTCCCAACAAATATTTAAGATTACACATACCCATTGAGGTGTGGAATTGCATGGTTTATGCACATACAGGAGGGTGTATAAAAAACCTCAGTTAACATCTTATAATGACCTTTTAGTCTACACTACATTCCTAGTGACTGCAAGTGTATATCCCCTACCTGTATTATTACACTTGCCACTGTACATTAGCTTGTGTAATGGGTTTGGCTAGTTCAATATATGCCTGACCTATATCTGACATACTAACTGTCCAGGATGCAGATGTTACTGCTACATATTTCTTGATTGCATTTATATTTCTTTATCTACATATGTGGGATGTTTTCACATGACATTTTCACTTCGATTTGTACAGAACCCTGCATTTCTTGACTCACATTTCTGGGGAAAAATAACATGCTACACGTGTGCCAGGTTTACTTATTCATGCCAGCCAGTAAATGCCTGTTGTGGACTCTATATATGTTTGACAGCTACTAGTACTTCCATCACCCACTTCATATCGGACTGCACAACTCCGGGTTGCCAGCACCTTTTCAAACAGTACTGTTTGTATACTGCAAGGGTACAACAACATTTCAGACTCTGTGACACAGACACACTCTGGGTTTTAGACCTTTATTAATGACATTACACACTTTTCCACAGGCTCACTCCTTTATTTGTTTTAACGGTGTATATGGCAGACATGTTCAAGACATATTATACCTTTATTAATAGGTTAGAACAATCTTTTCTCAGGCTCACTCACTTATTTTATATGACAGTGCCTGCAGAGATATTATTCCAGACATATGTTACCTTTCTTAATGGGCTTCTACACCATATTTCTGCCTCTCTGATGTTTTTATCTGACAGTACATGCAGAGGACTTATTCAGGCAATTTTATGGCTGTATTATTGGACTACAACACTTTCTTTCATGCTCTCTCCCATATTTTATATAACTGAAAAAATTACATGGAGCTGCTTACTGCTTGGTGTGATGGATTTGAAGTGTTCTTAAGACAGTCTTGCTGGCTGGATTCTGCTAAAATTCAAAGTCTGGTTATATTTGCATTCACAGTCTGTTACATACAGAAACTTGCAGAATATACACTGATGAGAGAACATACTTTGCAGCATCAACTTTAGAAAGCAGTAACAAATAACTTTTTATAATAAACCAAACGGAACAACGTTGCAGCTTAAAGTACTGTTCCAACTTTACTTCTCATATAGTACAGATGATGTGAGAGATATAACATTTACCTTAGGACTTGTGTCCCTACCATACCTCTAACATAACTGGATTTATACAGCTCTTTATATACAGTTTTAGTCCTCTTGGTATTCTATTTTGGAGAATTGCTTATCCTGTAGAAACAATACTAAGCTTCCTTGTTTAACAATGTCTTGTAAGAGACCAGCTTTTCTGACAGTGTGAACATCCTGTATTCTATTTGGATCGTTGTACAAAAACATCTGTTCTTGTGCCAATGCTGATAAGCATATCCTGTTTTCCATGCAGAAAAACATATTTTTGAGGAAACACATTGTCAGAGATCAGCTTTTCTGACAGTGTGAACATCCTGTATTTTATTTGGATCTTTGTATAAAACCATCTGTTCTTGTGCCATATCCTGTTTTCCATGCAGAAAAACATATTTTTGAGGAAACACATTGCCACGGTGTCATTGTCCATTCTTTAAAAGCAGATTTTGCATTTTTGCTCTTGCATACATCCTGTTTTTAAGTCTGTAAGGGAAAAATGTCCATTCTTTAAAAGCAGATTTTGTATTTTTGCTCTTGCATACATCCTGTTTTTAAGTCTGTAAGGGAAAAATGTCCATTCAGCAGATTCCTTTTCCAAGCCATGGTCATTTAGTATGACTGCTGATCACATATTACTAAACTCTGTTTCTGCATTTAAGCAAGCCTTTTCTTTCAGCATATTTACAACATAATTAATTTCAGACTAATATTAATAAAATCTAACAATAACAATACATGCATAATAATCACTAACCTGCCTGGTGGCACAGCCTATCAGCATAGGTTTGCTGATTTATAGCATGGTCACCTGCAGCTGTAAAGTAAATGAAGGGATATTGAGACATACCTATCCGTTATACATACTCCATTATCAATTCTTACATACTGCATTCCATGGCTGCATACTCAGTTGTGGGGCATCCCGCATCCCATGGGTCTCCTGTATCCATTGGTTCAGGCGGTCCTGCTTTCGTCTCTTCAGGTCTGCATGGTGGTGATGGACTTGCTCACCAGTCCGAGGAATGCCTGTGGCACTGGTGAGGTCACGAGCTAACCGGTTCCAAGCCTCTGCCTTGTACTCCATCCCTTGGAACCTGCCTTGCAGGAGTCTTGACTCGTGATGGTGGACAAGGAGCCAAACCATGTATTTGGACTCCTTGATGCACCAACGTTGTGCTCGGAAGAGTGTTCCCTCTCCGACACCAGACATTCTATGTGCAGATGTGAGCTACAATCAGTTATGACATGTATTCCCGGCTGTGGGGCTTAAATATGCCGCATTTCCCGCACTTTTTTGTTATTGGCCATTTTGTAAAATCCTCGGCTGACTGCAAACCTGCTTAGTAATGGTTAAACTACCATTCGTAAGTATATGTATGTTAATAGTGGCTGTTTCCCTTATGTTGTCATGGCTTAGTGGTTCTGTACTTTGCTTCTGATGCACAGAGTTCTGGGTTCGAACCTTGTCATTCATTTTATTTTCATACTATCTAGACAGACAAGGGGGTGTGGCTGCATTTAAGCAACTTTGCTCTACGTTGCTCCTCGGTGCCCTATGGTGCCCTGGTTGGCACGGCGTGCACGTTCATGCAAACACATTGCACTGGGTAAAGCGCCATTGAACTATGGGCAACTCTATTGCGCTGGGTAAAGCACTATGAAACTATGGGCAACTCTATTGTGTTAGGTAAAGTGCTATTAAACTATGGGCAACTCTATTGCGCTAGGTAAAGTGCTATTAAACTACGGGCAACTCTATTGTGCTAGGTAAAGCGCTATTATACTACAGGCAACTCTATTGCGCTGGGTGAAGCGCTGCTTAACTGCAGGCAGTTTTATATCAGGATTCTTTAAAATATTTATTTTGTTCACTGATACATTAGCCATTTCACTGCTTTTTAGTAATGTTTAAACATATTTGTCAGGTATTATTTCATATACTGATTTAAAAAAAATAGGAAGGGGAGTGGTGGGACTCGAACTGTGAATGCCTCTTCTTTGTGTGAAAGCTTTACCATTATGCTATTGCTATTTGGTGTGATTTGCATTAACATTCTTTCTTATGCTCTTCCATGTCAGAATTGCTAACTCTAGCTAAACACTGGGCACACCCGCGCATACACGCGCAAATACGGGCAGCTATTTTGGGGATTTAAAAGAATATATTTAATGTTTTGCGTTTTAGAACTGTGAAAGGGGTTTACAATATCAGGGAGTGTGGTGTTGGGTGCAGGGACATTTGAGCGGACTCGCTCTTGTGTGTGTGCTTTGTTTAGTTTTAAAACACTTGCAGGGGTGTGGACATTTAGACTGCTTGGCAGTCGGACATGCCCCCTGCTTTCTTACATGGTCCATGTAAGACTTACGGTTGAGTCAGCGTGCCCTCATCCATATTCATGGCACACTGACGTCATACCGTTCAACTGCAGCCTCCAAGTAAGACTTATTATGTCTTATACGGAGGATTCGTGAATTTAGTCCTTACCTCTGTTCTGATCTTGTATCCCAAGCCACCTGACCAACCATTGTTGTGGTATTAAAGCTTGATGGCTTTTGAGTTGCCCACCTCTACTATAAATTTGATATTGGACACTCCCCCCAATCTCACTGCATCAGCTAATTCTACTAAGTACAATGAGATCAGTTGTGAAGGCCCATCCCTTTAGCTTCTTAACCTTGAATTATTTTCTGTCTCATCACTTTCTATTTAAAAACAAAACAAAATATTGTGCCTCTTCCTACTTCATTTTGCTGCTTGTGTTTATGTGTTCAATTGGATTTAATTTGTCGTGTGTGTTACTGCTTATTGGTAGCCTTATTAAACTGATGACAGTATTCTACTGAATTGCTGCTTTATTTGAGCTGTTTTTTACTGTTATGATTGTGAGCTAATTAATTACATTTGCACTGTTTTAAAGCAATTTACAGATTAAGTGCATGGCATTAATGTTTATCTGTATTTCATTGCTATTTACTGCAATTCATTACTATTTAACTGCATTTTACTGCATTTGATTACTGTTTAGCTGTATTTTTCATATTGTGAGTTCTGTCTTTTTCTGTAAGTCATCAATCTTTGCTTTTCTGTGAATTTTACTGCATTCTTAACCATTAAATTGAGTACCATAGTCTGGATACAGGTTCATTCTTTCCAGAGCTATAGTTGCACTGTTTTTAACCATTTGTAAGGTATTCCAGCTACACATTTTCTCTTAGTATCACTTGTGTGATCACGTAGTAGTACTACTCTTAGACCTTCGACACTTTACCCTCTTAGCTCTGTCTGGCCTCTCTCCCTCTGTTTCTGACAAATATAGATGGACAATTTCCTACATTTTCTCCTGCCAGTCTGGTTGATATGGGCATCCTGAGACAGTGTAGCAAATGCCTCATGTACACTGACCACCTTCTACTACTACCACCTAGGAACACAATTTGTGAGAGTTGCAATTACATGAAGAACCTAGAATCAATGTGCTGTGCTTCACAAGCCAGTATATCTGGCACTGAGAAAACTGTCAATACAAACACCACACCTCAAACACCCACACCTACACAACACATATGCAGAGGTCATAAAAAAAAAAACATACTCAAAAGATACCTCAGAGGCAAAAACGCATGTGAACTCCAGTGCCCACCTTACCACACAACACACAGAGTACATAGACCTGTGTCTCAGAGCTACTAAGGGCTAAACATAAACCAAACATATTAGATATAGGAGACTCCATTGTGAGATGCACAGATGTGCCCCTCACCAGGCTGGATAAAGAGAAGTCATGGTTAGTTATTTGTTAGGTGCGAAAATCCACCATGTCACCCATGCACTCAAGTCTCTCAACAACAGGTACAGTTATGACTCTGTCATAGCCCATGTTGGAATGAAGGACTTGAGACATACCTCCCTGGACTATATGAAGAGAGACATGATCGAGCTCACAGAATGTGTGTACCAGGAAGGCATATTCCTAGCCTTAAATAACATTCTACCATCACCCAAAAGGATGCCTCAATGCAAACAGAAAATGATTGACTTTAACAATTTGCTTAATTTCTGGTGTCATTCCAAGGGGGTCCAATACCTCACAGCCTGGGAAGACATGATTGACAGACCACAATGCTTTTCCAGAGCTGGCTTGCATCTCTCTCCATTAGGCTTTAGGCTCCTGGCAAAGGCTGTTGCCTCCCCCATAGTGCCTTTTTTTAGGCAATACCATAAGGTCAAAACTACCATCATGAAAACTTCATCAAAATGCAAATTAAAGGTCATGCTGCTAAATGCTAGTAGTCTAAACATGAAGCTGCACTCATAAACATTCTTAACCCTGGTAGATGGTGGCATCTCTGCAGTCACAGAAACAGGTTACTCATCCTATCATACATTCAGACCTCAAACCATGGGCAGCAAAGCAAAAGGAAGTGTAGTACAATATATATAAAAGACACACACACCTCCAGGCTGGTCAAACAGTATGACACACAGGAAACACTCCAGGTGCAGTTAACTATTGACAAAACTCCTATTAAAATCATAGAGAGCTACAGGCCCCCAATTGTGATTCAGGATGCCCACTCCACCTGTCTGGACCTCTTTGAAATTATAAAGATTCAACCATTTATCATGATCCTGGGCAACTTTAACTATCCAACCACAGGTTGGAAACACTACTCATGCCACAACACAAATGCCCAGAGATTGCTTGATTTTGTCAATGTAAATGTCTTGGACCAGCTGGTTGTCACTCCCACAAGAGGTGAAAATATCTTGGACTTGGTATTAACCAATATGAGTAACCACTGCAGCATACCAACAGTGTCATCCTCCCTGGTAAGATCTGACCACAAAGCAGTCACTTTTGAAGTCTTCTTTGAGACAGTCATCAAAGCCATGGACGAGGGGAAGAAGGTGCACACTGCCTACCTTGACCTGGCCAAACCTTCAATATTATTTCCCACTGAGGTATAATAGATAAACTTTCTTAACTAGGCTTCAGTATGTATGTTACCAGATGGGCAGAAAACTGGCTTACTCATAGAACCTTCCTAGTCAAAATAGGGGAAGCCACCTCAAGCAGTCAACCAGTAACATGCAGTGTACCCCAGGGATCGGTCTTGGAGCCTCTGTTGTTTGGGATATACTTATCTGAGGTGCAGGCCAAAACTAGCGGGCTACGGCTGACTAAGTTTACAGATGAATGCAAACTGGGCACCATTATCCATTCCCCTAGTGATGTGGACATCCTCCAAGAGGGTCTCACCCAAACAAATGACTGGTGCCAGAAATATAGCCTCAAACTGAATGCCAAAAAATGGATCATTATCCCTTTTCTAGACAGTAATGTCCCCTCAAATTATCAAATTAATAACAAGGTCCTAAGCATGCAATCAGTCGTGAATAACTTGGACACCCAGGTTGATAGCAGAGTGAGTTTTGACCACACTTCCTCTGTTGTATGGAAAGCTTTCTACATGGCCCACCTCATTAGTAAGGGTATCTCATTCAGGGACAAGGTGGTCATAACCCTGTATTCTTCCTTTATAATACCCATTATTGAGTACAATGCCCCTTTCAGCATGTACCTCAAAAAGCACATGCAGTGGCTGGAGAGACAACAGAGGTTCCTCACCAGGAGAATCCAGGGCCTCAAACATCTACCTTACACAGATCAACTAAAGGCTCTGTCTCTCTACTCAGTTTCATGCAAGCTGCTCAGAGGTGACCTCTGTCTGGCACACAACGCAATCTCAGACCCCACCTTGATTGGACTGCTGCATACCCACAAGTTAAGTTCCACTCGTGTAAACCCCACATGCTACCTAAACATGGTCTGTGACATCAATAGGACTTGCTGGCGGAACAGATTTGTGTTCCAGAGACTCCCCTCTTCTGTGTAATAGACTTCCACTCCATGTCAAGCAGAGTACCTCATTAACCCTTTTTAAGTGCAATCTGGATAACTGGATGGGGAACAGAAAATACAACCCTGGGATTCAATCTGTGTCCCTGCTGGACAGGGGCATTGGGTGCTCACTTGTCAGAAAATGGGCTAAATTCTTGGCTATGCGTATAAGGGCCTCAACTTCTTATGATTCTATGATCAAATGTTGTATTTGCAGAGCTGTAAATTACAGGACAAGACATAACCTCATTCATGTGAGAGTGTTTGGACCCTTCCATAAAATATGAAATAATTCATCAAATGCCTTAATTTATGCTCATTTGCTAAACCCGAGGTCCTCTTTTACATGCATATGTACACACAAATGTATCCATTTTAAATATATAAATACATGCATTTATTTATTCTAATGATGCACCCCAGCTAAAGGTGCAAAAAATATGCATGTGGAACACTGTGCAGTCACTTTTCTTCTTTGCATACCATCATAAGCTCATCTGTACCCTCGCTTCATTATCAGCAATTTAGTGAGACCCTTAACACTTCATCAGAGTTACTACAATTCCCCAAAACCTGCCATATGGTACTCAAGTTTACATATTCCATACAAACAGACTCAGGGCCTGTATTACTGATATAGAATATATTAATTACATTTTCATTGCAATCCAGTACATTGTTAAAATTCATTTAGAATGGAACCCATGAAAAGAATTTCAATGAAACTTGTAACAATTGCTTTTGCAGGAGGGCAAGGCTTCATACAGTGTCCAATATACTAGGACTCCAAAACAGTAGGAAAAAAAGCGAAGCACTGAAATGTAATTTTGCTGTATACTGCACAGCCAAACAGACAGTAGATTTTTGTGAGTGGAGTAAGCCTACAGTATCTCCTCTATGGATGCTGTGTCAGCTCATAGCTCTGCATCTCTAAATGCATTAACTCTAAGATTTCACAATTATGAGTGGCATTTTTCTTCCTTACCTGTCACCTGATCTCAATGAAACATATATGGACATAATTTGTCAATGATTTCTGTTCCATTGCAAGGAATATTAATAAACCAAACAACTATCCAGACAAATCTCTCAAAATACTCTAGTTTCTAAACTCTACTACTAATAAACCTAAATCCTTGCATACATTAAAAGAAGGTGTTAAATAAAATGTAAATCATGTACTGTATTTCCCACTGAGTTTAATATAAAAAAGGACACCAACACACACACACACACACACACACACACACACACACACACACACACACACACACACACACACACACACACACACACACACCACCAACACAAACATATATAATACCCCCAAAACACTGATCATAGATTACTTTACCTGGAAATGGCATTGTTTATTAAATGTAAAATAAAAGAACATAATTTACAATAATCTCAAAAAGATTAAAATAAAAATTGATTGCAACTAGTCAACCAGGAAATGACATTAAAGTTAAAATGGAACCAGACAAAAATAAAATTCTAAATTCCTTCTGAAAGTATCAGAATGAAAGAAGACCACAAAAAGGTCAGACATTACATCAAACCTAGGGTACAAAGTCAACCATGAGACAATAATTCATAACAAGCTAATCAAAACAGCTGAAGACCTATTCAGCAAAAACTTAGGAAGTTAACGTAGCTCAATGAAGTAAATGGAAAACATTAAAGAAAAAAAAAGTAAATGAAAAAGAAAATAGGTTTACTTAGTCTGACATATAAATATTTTGAACTGTGGAAGTAATGATCTCCATTCATGAGTCATTCTTTAAAGTCATTCTTTAAACGTACAATTCAGGATATTTCATGTATCATGCCCCAGATGATGACACAGTTCAGATATATAAAAATAGACATAAAAGAGACTCTAGTGACGGATAATAGATGAACACGATCCGCATTAAATATTACTGAAAATCATTTTAAAATGTTACATATAAAGGAATTTGTTTACAAACTGCTCCATTTTTTCTTCTAATTCATATAGACAAAACTGTTGGCAAAAACATTCCATTTTCTCTAATGTCTTTGAAATGTTTCTATATTCCAACATTTATTTTGTTATAAATTTGTTGACCTGGTAGGTGGACTGGTCCACAGACCCTGTTCGGCCATAACCCCGATACAGAAGTACAGAAACTCCTGTATACTTGCAGTATATTATTTATGCAGTTACAGTTAGTGAGAATGAAGATGAAAATTATTTACATAATTGAAGAAGAGGATTATTTACATATGTAAATAATTACATAAACAAATCTTAGACAGTCAGACCTAAATAAACTCGAAATCTGCTACAATGAAATTGCAAAGTTTGCCACTGATGCCTACTACCGCAGCCACCACTGTATCTCTCTTACACACCTTGACAGGCTCAAGCTCCCACAACTCCTTCACCTAACTCAACTCACCTTTAATAAACTAGTAAACCACCCTCTCAGAATCCCATCTCTCCACACAATTCTCCAAACCTACCATTCTTCCAGGCCGCTATGCTCTTGCAACAAAAATCTACTCCAGGTCACCAAAGCCAAAAACTCAACTGGTGAAACACTATTTTCCTGCATCATATCCAAGCTCTGGAACAACCTTCCCACTTCCATAACTATCCTTCCTTCCTGCAGTCTCTTCAAGACTGCACTTAAATCACACGTAAATTATCACTGGCTTTGTCCTTGTCCAAACCCCGACTAAAGCCCCCTCCCCCCTTCTACCCTCCTCTCTTTTACCTGGGGTAGATAGAGCGTCCCCTATATCATTATAAAACTGAACCAAAGATTACTCACTGCTGGTTAATCCTTCCAGGATTTAGTAATTCTTGTCTATTATTATTGTTATCTTGTTACTGTTAAATAATTGTACTGTGTTACTGTTAAATAATTGTTTTACTTTGTTTTACTCCTTCTCTTGATGTGTAAATAGAGCTACTACTTAATGGTACCAAATGTGCTCCTGTATTTCTTCCATGTCATGATCACCTATACTGTATACATACCTGATTCTTATTGTACACCATTTATCACTAACACTCTGTTGTGCTTTTCTCCCCAGGCCTCCACTGAAAAAGGACCTGTGTCCAGTCGGAATTTCCCGGTAAACAAATATAAATAAATAAATAAATAATAAATAAATAAATGTACATAAATTAGTATTTGCCTTTAGAAGTAGCAGAACTCACCCGTGCTGCAGAAGCAGTTGCATTTAGGTTCATCCTGCAAGTACTGCCATAGCTTTTTTTTTTTTCATTTTGAATGTTAGAAATGTTTGTATATGTTTATGTCTGAAGGTGGTTGGTTCTGTAATGCTGGACTTATTCTGGAGAGGGCTTTTCTTCTGTGGCTAGTTTAATTGGAGGTCTGACCAATGTGATTGTACTTTATTTGCTATTTCTAAGTGAGTAGCTTTGTTCCCTGATTTAGAACAACCATTTGAAATATGGGCAGTACCCAAGATGCAGACCTTTCAGTATTTGTGAACTTAGGAGAAAAGTGCCTCTTTTACAAATTGGTAGCCAATTTGCTTTAAAATAACATGTAGTGATGGCAGGTTGAATTCACAAGCAGTGCAAATCGAAGTATTTTATTCCAGATAGTTTTAAATTCACCACTGTCACTCTGTAGCTGACTAACAACACAGGCACATTAAATGCATCACTGTCACTGCGCAGCTGACCTGTAGCACAGACATGTTAAATGCACCACTGTCATCATGCAGCTGACCTGTAACACAAGCATGTTAAATGCACCACTGTCATCATGCAGCTGACCTGCAAAACAAACATGTTAAATGCACCACTGTCACTGTGCAACTGTCCTGTAGCACAAATATGTTAAATGCACCACTGTCACTCAGCAGCTGACTAGCAGCACAGGCATATTAAAAGCACCACTGTCACTGCACAGCTGACTTGTAGCACAAACATGTTAAATGCACCACTGTCATCATGCAGCTGACCTGTAACACAAACATGTTAAATGTACCACTGTCACTGCGCAGCTGACCTGTAGCACAAACATGTTAAATGCACCACTGTCATCATGCAGCTGACCTATAACACCAATATGTTAAATACAACACTGTCATCATGCAGCTGACCTGTAACACAAATATGTTAAATGCACCACTGTCACTGCGCAGCTGACCTGTAACACCAATATGTTAAATACAACACTGTCATCATACAGCTGACCTGTAACATAAACACGCAATTCAATATTCTTGTTGAGTTACTTGGTAAACCAGCAGTTGTTAATTCAGATTCAACAATGAAGGACTAATTCAAAACTCGTAGCAAGCAATTGGGAAACTGGTTAAAACAAGAGTGCACAACTGAAAAGACATTAGGACCAAGGAATTTGTTGTGGTAGAAATTTGCATTTAAAGAATATTTGAAACAAAGAAGGGTCTGGAGTGGCTTAGAAATATTAAAACAGCCTACCTGTGGAGCAGTTAAAGCTGACTTCTTAAAAGAATGGCATGAGTTAAATATGTTTATTAACCTAAATTTATGAACTAATTTTGAAACCTGAGCTTGAAACTTGATAAAAGGAATTTCTGTAATGAACTTAACTGAATATAATTCCCTATATTAAGAGATGAAAATATATGTTAAAAAAGAGAATGAAAAAGTATAAAATATAATGTTAAGCAAGTTCAGAAGAGATGAGAATGATTTTAACAGAGAACATTTAAATGCAAAAGATAAACTGTAAGACTATGGAGAGAAACAGAGAAAGAGAGCTGAATCTAATTCTCATGTGCACCACTTAAGGATCACTGATTCTAGAAATTACTTATCTGATGCTGCTGCTGATACGAGCAGTAGTAATATAACGGTAACTGTGATGTATAATGATATTATTGATTGCGCGAACAATGACATTGCTTGTGTTAATAATAATGCATGTCAAGATAGACGAATGTGTAATGGTGCAGACGATCCCAGAGAAGAAAGGCCTAATTTGTCACAGTTATTTTCAGAATATGAAAGAGAACGGATTGCCCTTGACCTCCACAAAATTCAGCAGGCATTCTACCTGTGTTGTATGCACTATGGTGAGGGGATGGGCTGGGAGAAGGATAGTTATGCTGATAGTGCACCATGAAACGATCAAAATATGCAAGGCAAAACAATGCCCGAGTCAGAATTACTAGCAACAATAGAAATACATGTGCATATTTTAAACATTTTGGGGCAGCATTTATAAGCACATAGATGAAGTGGTTGAAAAGCACTCTTGATTTCATGTCATTGAACTTGGAGAACTACTAGTAGAGCTGCACTTGTTCTGTGTCTATATCTATGTTTGATATTTGAAAAAAAATGTTTCTAGAAGTACTCTGGATCACATGTACTTCATATTTAAACATTTCATTAACAGACAAATATGAGAAGAATGGAGGCATTTCTCGATTGCCTGACTCTGTATCAAACATCCCACAGTCAGGAAGTTCACAGAAGCAGGTAAAAAATATAACTATTTAATAAACATCTCTAGCATTCTAATTAATGGGATATATTTTAATGTGCTGATTAGTTACCAGTGCAGGATTTAACAGACAATAAATAATTATTAGGCAGGTTGATGCATGTGATGGATAGGATTATGCATAATTTGTTATGGGCTATCACTATATATAATAAAGTTTGCATGAGTTATTTATAGGTTCATAGCTATGTACTAGGCTAATGGCCCTGGAGGCTTTACAAGCCTAGCCCAAAAAAGTTGCCCAGGCAGCATGCCACCTGATGTTAGTTCACAATGCCTGTATTATAACAAGACAGACATGCTTTGTAGAAGACCTTAGGCAGAATAAGAATATTTTTGAGTGCCTAAATTAATATTTTCTTAAAAATAGCAATAAATATACATACCAATACATATATAGCTTATAAAGACCCGCATAACCTACTAAAAGCTATTTCCAATGTGGATTAGACGTCTGATACAAATCTGAGGTTATAACATGGAAATATAATATATTTCAAATAAGGTGGGTATAGTGAATGTTGACCACAATACATTTTTCATAGCAGACAACATTAGTTCACTATAGATCACTACTGAGCATGCAGAACGATTATTTATTTATTTTATTTATTTTACATTTGTTGACCGGGCTAATCCAACTGGATACATGTCCATTTTCAGTGGAGGCCCAAGGAGAAAAGCTCCAGTAAAAAAACATATTAAAAACATAACTAACTAAATAAATAAATAAATAACTAAACTTGATCAGTTGCTTTAGAACTTTTCCAACAATTTACAGAAGTTCATTCAAATGTATCTTGCATTGTGCAAATTATTCTATGACCCAATATATTTAAATTCAGGGGATAATGTGATATAAAGTTAGTGGTCACAGGCATATGTATAAGCGCAGTATCCATATGTACATATCTGATCAAAAAGGCGAATAAGCATTTTGGTAGTAAAGCTGTGTCTGACAATGCTTTATTATTTGGGAGACAGATGGCAGAATATATTTTTTTTTCGTGGCAGCAAAGATAATTTAAAATAATTTGAACAAAACTGCATACTGCCATCCACTTGTAAATAAACTAAAATATATTAAATAACAGATTAATTTTGTAGATACTGTGATACAGAAAATGACAGCAAATTGCAAATAAAATATACATAAAAGCTGTGGATATTAAGGTATTATTCCACAGCAGCTGTCACCCTACCCATAACTGTTGCAACACTCCACAGAGGTAGATTTTGTTTATTATCAGTATACCAGCAAATAGAAGCAAACAGAGAGAGATAGAGAGAGAGATTTAAAGAATAAAGCAAAAAGATTTAGTGAAAACCAATATACTGAAAAGCTATCAAAGGCTCATGTGGAAGGAATTAAAGGCAATTGGGCACTATGATCTTGTGTATAGTACGAGAAGTAAATACTATGATGTGCAGGAGAAATAATTACAGGAGACTCCCTCTTATCTGGTCTCGCTTTAACCAGAGTCCACTTTAACCAGCCATGAAATGTCTGCCGTAGCAACAGACAACTCGCCCATCTGTTTACTTCCTCCATCTGAGTTGCTGCAATGCGCATGTGTGTTTTATTATCACATATGTTGGTTAGGTCCTTCCATTCTCATAGGGGTGTGGGTACACATTTCTTTACGTAAGTTATTACTGGCACTTTTTTTTAATGGCAGCAGGCTAACCAGGCTTAAAACTTTAAACTTAAAAAAGTTTCTTGCCTCTCATCTTGCACCATGGCTACATTCTCTTTCTTTACGTTTCTTATTTATTCCAGCCACCCTTGTAGTCCGTTCCTCTCAATCAACTTCATAATTGTTTGGTCAGCTCAGCAGCAGGTGCAGGCAACAGGTTTAAAATTGTACATAAAGCCATGCTTCTGGTCAATTACTGCCTACTTCTGACTCCTGCTTTAAAGAAAAAAAAAGACAGTTCAGTTCCAGATTGCAAGCAAGCAACATCAACTCCACCGCAAGCCGGGAGAGTGAGATGAGACCAACTTGACAGGCTGCCTAGACAAACAGAAAAGTTTAAAGTAGTGTTGCAGACTGATCGTTGAACTTAGTTTGGTTAGCCGTGCATGTCTCAACAGTGTCCAGTCAGAGAAATGGATCAGATGACTCTGACTAAGACATTGATTACTAGTACGTCACTACTCTCCAGAAAGAAAATATAGGAGTGAAGTAGTGGGCTGGCAAATGCTGTGTGTGTTATTGTAAGTAAAATGTGTGTAACTGAGTGTGTGAAATGAATGTGAGTGAGTGCCTGGTACTGTGAAATGAATGTGAGTGCCTGGTACTATGAAATGAGTGTGAGTTTGTGCTTGGTACTGTGCTTGTAGTCTTGAAGCTTTGGTGCGATCCTGCCTCTCTTGGCTATCATGATTTCATAGAATATCTAGATTTTTGCCTCATATGATTATTCTGCCTTCCTCATAAAAATGTTGGTTTTCTGGAAAATCACATATTTCGCAAATATAATATTAATAAATAGTAAGGCTGTAAATCTGAGTTTCAGACTTCCTTTCTCCTTCAGAAAACGCATGCTAAGAAGTTGTTTTAATAGTGGACACTATCTGTTACACTAAAGAAGTCCATGAAATTAGACTGGGCTGTGAAGACAAAGGTAATAATAAATCCTGGTTTATTTATGTTAGAAAACTAAGAAACAATGCTCTACATTATTGTGAATTTATTCATAATGATACCTCCTATTCTGGCCCAATAGATAGTGTCAATATTTTTGCAAACAGATTTAGTGCAAATTTTAATCCCACAGTGTCTACCCAAAATCCTGAAATATCTGAATCCCTAACTTTCCTATTATCTATAAAGATCATTTACTGAAAATACTAACCAAAATCAAAAATGCTTCCTCCCTACTTTCCAACATGGCTGTACACTGATTAACAGCCTTACTTCAGCTCTCCCTGTGTGAAAAAGGAACTGAAAGACAAGGACTAGTAACTCTATTACTTTTCATAAATTCAGTTACTAGCTACTATGCGCACTGCCTGGATGTCAGCAAAGAAAAGACTAAAAGACCCTGAAAGAAAATAAACTAGAAAAGGTGAAGAGAAAACACTAACTGTGAAGAATCCTGCTGCTGTTCAGCAATAAGCAGTTCTAGGTCCAGCTTTGGTACAAGACATGGCTTACAGTAATCTACAGAAAAGAATAAGTCAAATGCAATGAGCTGATTAAATAAACGAAACACCAAAGGATATATCAACTAAAATAACAAAAGGGTGGAACATGGAAGAAGCTTTAAACAGATATTCAGATGAGCTGATAAAACTGCAAAACACAGAGGTCAAAGTGAAGAAAAGGCTGAGTAAGAGACTTTTCAAGGTTATGTTTCAAAAATGGCAGAATTAGAGGACAGAACATGTAGAGAAAATGCTTTTCTGCTGTACCAGAGAAACTTGAAGGAACAGACTGCATTCATTTTGTTAAGGCTCAAATAAGTAGCTGAACTGCTATTCCATAGCAGGAACTGTTAATTAAAATGCACAACATGTGCATGCTCCAGGTCTGGCCATGAGAAAGCAGCCAAGACAAGTATTAATAAAGATACGAGCCTGGCAGCAGAAACAGGTGATCTTGACAAAACCATGGGAAAAGGGCAAAGTATTACAAATTGAAGACAGTAGGGAGTTTATGGAAATGATTATTCACTGTACACCAGGCAGAGGACAGACAAATGTATTCCAGCAATCAGGGAATGTCAGGAGGCATGTGTGACATTCAAGCTGCTGTATCCAGCTAATTTCAGAATATTTTTTGGGGAGGATCAGGCTCAGTTTTTTTTATGCAGAACAGGCAAGTAAAAGTGAGCCATCAAGCAGAAGGGGACGCTGGTTCTCATTATTCTAATAGTAAAGTAAAAAATAGAAACCTTGCCATTGAAACCTTTTCTACCGTTCCAAAGAAAAATGCTTAAGTGGCAAAGAAAAGCACAGGAGTTGACTAGAAGAACTGGGATTACTTTGGAATTGAACCATAATCTGGAGCTGGAAGATAATGATGAAAAGGAAAAAGACCAGTGACACAGAAATTAGTGAATAGATATGAGACTCCAAAGCATCAATCACATTTGTGAAATATGGCTGTAGAAGGAAAAAGTAGAAAGAAGGGACTTTTGCTGGCTTTGTTAAACTTGTGGGAATTGAAAGGCATTCGCCTCACTTCATATCATTAATGTTCGGATGGATATAGTGGGAGGGGAAGAAGACGGAAACAAGGTAACTGTAAGTAAAACAATTTCTATTCTTAGTAGTATTTCTATGAACCCTTTCACAATATAAATTGCATGTTTTGCAGTAAAGCATCTGTAGTTGTTCTTGCATGTGATAATGATACTGAAGTAAACAGAGATCTTTTTTTTTCTCTTTCTTTTTTGATATTAAGGAATAATGGCATTACAATGTAAAAACAGAAAAAAAGGCTAGACAAATGCATGTTTAAGTTAATAGACTGTAATCCTGGGTTGTTGAGTTGGGGGATGGAGTGCAAAAGTGCAAGGATTGCAATATATGTAGAGCTGATATGTTTTATCTTACTTTTCCATAGGTGAATCTCTGGATAAAGATCATTGGCTTAATCTAATAAGTTTTAAGTGAAAACAAGTAAATAAGAGAACACTGAATATAATAAAAAGATTTCCTTTAACAACAAGGGTTTCAGCATCTCTTTAGAAGTCTTTAGCTTAGGACTACATTTTTTTTCCTCTCTTAAATTTCTATGGAGACAATATGATAATAGGGCAATAAGCCAGAGCACTGATTTCTTCAGGATAAAAGTTAATGTTTTCTGAAAGCATACAAGTTGTTTTTCACATCTGGAAAGGAAATAAAGATAAAATATAATAGAAACCAATCAGTGCATGTAAAAGAACAGGCAATGCCATGCATCTTAGCATGGATAATCTAAAATTTTAATTAGTTAAGGCCTGTGTTTTTAAGACAACTGTTCCAATTAGGAAGGTTAAACTTCATTATTTGAATATATACATAGTTGTGTGTGCTTGCATTAATTTAACATGTCCCATGAATATTTTTTTTTGTTTGTTTGAAGGTTTTTATTAAAACAAAAAATCTTGTAAATGTTATATAGATTCTAATGTTGATGATAAGAAAAACTGTATAAAGGATTAACCTGACAAACATTGGATGCATGCATCACAAAAGCTGAAAATAGACTTTAAAAAAAGACACCACATATAATATGTGAGAATAATTTCTTTTCATAATGTGACACTTTCCATATCTCACAGGTATAGACAAAAAGGAGATTCAACAGAATATCAGAGACAAAGGAAAAGAGAATTACTTATATTAATTACAAGAGGAGCTGTAAGAGTGATAGAAGAAGAAAAAAAAAGATAATGACAGTTTTGTGGTAATAAGGGACCATACCTATCAACTGTCCAGATTTGGGCAAAAAGTCCAGATTTTTGCTTCATTTTTGGTCTGGTCCTCATAAAATCTGTGATTTTGTGACAAAACATTGAAAGTTCAAGTCGCTAAATAATGATAGATATTTGAGTTCCAGACTTCATACACTTCAGAAAATGTATGCTAATGCATGACCTGTTATTTTACAAATGTGTATGTCTAAGTTTATGACACATATGTGTATTTAAAAAATGTCCCTAATTTTTGGCCTTTGGCCCTCTTTATTTTTTGGCTTTGTCCAGATTACATGAGCTAAGATGCTGAGAGATATGTAAGAGACTACTGGCAAGGGATGAGGATTAAGCTAGCGTGTATTTATATTCCACCTAAAACTGCTATTGTTGAGCTTACAAAAATAGTTGGGTACTGGAATTCGATTTGCAACACAAAAATATATTGGGGGGGCTTAGAAGGGAAACATAACTAAACAGGGTAGATTTCTAAAGAAATTTATGAAAATACTTGGTATGGAAGACATGAATTCAGTTTTAGGAACTCAGAGGTTATCTTGCATATTATTTCCTAAGCTATAATAACTGGGCTAGACTAGGCAGAATTTATATTTCAAAGGAACATGTGCATTTAATTTTAACCTTTCATACACATCCATAAGTGTTTCAGAATATGTGCCAATAATTACAAAGATAAAACTGCAGGGTAATGAAATTAAAATGAAAAAGTGGTGTTTCCCCTCAACCTGATAAAAATTGAGGAATTTAAAAAATGGGTAGTGGAAATTATCTGAGAGTTACTGGGGAAGACAGGAAGCACTCTAGAAGTTATAGCTAGTGAGTGGAATAAAATGAAAGTGAAATTTTAAAAATAGGGTAGAAATAAAACAAAAGCAGATATGGTTAAGAAGTAACAATCATTATTCACTGGGACTGACAAAGGTTAAAACATTACAGAACAGAAGAATATCACAGAACAAGAAGTAGCACAATTGCTGAGTGCAAAAGAGAAAATAAGGGAGTATCAGAGTAATATGCATGAGTTTAGAAAGACTGCTGTTAAGCAACTGTTTTTGGTAATAACTCCAGAGCTCAAAAATATTTCACACAGCAACTTAGGCAATAGAAAGTAGAATGGGTTGTTGGCAAACTTAGGTAGCCTATGACAAGAAAAATGACCAGAGATCCTGTAGAGGTATTAGAGATATTTCAGAAATTTTATGAACATGTGTATACATCAGAGATGTGGGGAAATAAAAAAATGCATGGATAGAAATATTTATGGAAGACTTAAATATGCCAAGGCCAGATGAGGCTCAACAATAACAGTTAAGATAGGAGACAAGATAAAAATGGTGATGCATAATCAATTTGCAGGAAAGTCTCCAGGAATAGATGGTATTCCAGTGAATGTTTGGAAGAAAGTGATAAAAATCTGGAAATATTTGATTAGCAGTATTTTAAAAGGAGGAGAAGCACCAACATCCTGTTACAAACCTTTGGTGGCAGTAAAGATCCATCAAATCCAGTTTCATGTAGGCCCAGTTCAATTTTAAACCATGATTATAAAATGTTTATGTCTATAATGGATAAAAGATTGGCAAAAGTGCTGCCAAAATTCAATTGATATGGATCAGTGTGATTTTGTGAAGGGGAGGCAAACATTGGGCAACATTAATAGAACAATGATGATCTATAAGGAGGCAGAATGTAAGAAAATACTGTTGTTGGTGGGTCTTGATGAAGAGAAAGCATTCAATGGAATAAGCTGGGTTTTATGAGGAGGGCAATGGAAGCATTTGCATTCCTTATACAATACTAAGGGTAGGTAGTGGGATATATGAGAGATTGGAGACAAAAATCAAAGTGGGAGGGTTGTTGTCTCATAACTTGTATTGGAACAGAAGACCCAGGCAAGGCTAGCTTTATTTGCAGATGATATTATTTTGTACCTGATGGAACCAGAAAAGGACATCTCAGTGTTGTGGAACATTCTGAGACAGTTCCAGGTTTCTTCAGGATAAAAACTGAATGAAGATAAGACAAAGGCTGTAGCTGTAAACTATGTACCTACACATGAATTAGTTCAACAATACCCATATTTATGGGGATATGAACAAATTAACTATTTAGGAGTATGGGTTAAAAAGGATTCTGTTACAGCAGCTAAGGATATCTGGGAAAAGACTAATCAAAAGATGATGCATAAACTGAAAAACTGGAACCTCTTGTCTGTGGATATGTATAGCAAGATGCAAGCAGAAAAATGTTTTAGTCAGTTTAGTTTTATACATACGTCAGGCATATTTTTTCAATGAGAGGAAACATTGCGGATATTAACTAGTAAAGAGCTGAATGATTTTATGTGGTAGGGGAAGAAGGTATGAGTCAAGTTGAAAAGGGTGAACCTTCCAGTACAACAATGAGGTTTAGGATTACCTGATTTGAAGGGATGTTTTAGAACTACACAGTTAAGGCTCTTATACATAACACAAGCAGAAAGGCATGATGGTGAAGCAGGGGGCTAATACAAAAAATAGGAGAGAGTGGGATTTGGACATACATTCTTAGGAGAATAACTGTCATATACAATATTATATTCATAAAGGAGCAGAGAGTATACTAAAACTAAACCAACAAAGGAATGGAGAAAAGAGATTTGCTAATAGGGATGACGGCAATTAGGGGTACAGAAAATAGGCAAGAGGAAGCTGAAATTTACAGGAGGAAGCTGGCAAAGAAATCAATGTACTGGGAACAAATAATTGGAGAGGGAATGATTGTAGAATTTGAATAGGCCAAGAATACATTTGGACTGCAGGCTAGAGACTGCCTTTCCTATCAGGGACAGTTTTCAGCTGAATCTAGAACAGTGTTAGAAAAAGAATAATTAGTAGTGGATATAAAACATTGCAAAATAACTATAAGAATCAATCAGGGGAGATCAGATAAAACTGGGAAGATAGATTAGATAAACAATTCACAACAAAACAATAAGAGAGCATATGTAAGGCTCACAAATATGCAGCAAAATCTAGAAAATTAAGGATTTTTGCCTGGAAGTGTTTGCATAGGTACTTTTGTACTGCAATCAGACTCCAAAGAAATTTTCCTCAGGTAGATAGCAAATGTTAGAGGTGTAATGGGGAAGAAAGAGGTAGCTGAGAATGGGTCTATATTACAATGTCAAACTACAACAAGTCTGACTGTTGTAATATCGAACCCTGAAGTCTGAAAGTGGAAAATAGCAAAGCCATGGAACATCGACTTTTTTCCCAGGGAAAAAAGTTGGTGGGTCATTTTCTACACTTTGCTATTTCCTCCACTGTGATGCAATCTCGGAGTTGGTATATTTAAGTATGGGGGTGTGGGGGGAAAAGCCCCCACTTCAGTTTAGGTTTCAGGTTAAATTTTTTTTTTGTAAAGGAACAGAAATTTTTTTTCCCCTGGTTTTGGTTTTCTTGGGTTTCGAACGTAACGGTTTGATATTACAATCGTCAAACTTTTTTAAGTTTGCTGTTGTGATATAGACCCACTGAGAACGTATGTTCTCAGAGTACAAGGAGTTCACAGACTTTAAAAATTCCATACACAGTACTCTGTTAGGAATCCTGAGTGAGCAAATGAGTATAACTAAGAAAATGATTTTTTGAGCTGTGGTACAGGATCTGAATTGTTTGATTTAGTAAGGCCTTGCTATGTTTAATTCTGCAGCCCCCCCCCAAACAAAAAAACAAAAACAAAAACAATTACTGGAAAATGGAAATCAAAGTCTAAGCCAGCCACTCTTGAATTATTTTAACAGAGATAAAAGAACAATAAGTAGAATTTTTAGAAAGGATGCCTAGAAAAAATGGAAGTTGCAGGCACAATATATGCAGAAACATTTTTTCAGGAAGAGTGAGGTTTAAGACAAGCAAGATATGAACAATTTATGTAATGTTGATTGGATTATATTATATAGAATATATGTGATGTATAATGTTTATAAATGTGAACTTAATATGGTTTGATTACTTTATATCAATTTAAGTTTGCATATGTCACAAGTAGTATATCAGTAAAGGTATTTAAAAATGTTTCCTCCATGAGAACTGACGATATACATGATTGCTTAATTAAGTGTGTCAGACATGCCCTTGCAGATGAACCCCTTAAAGATCCCATACATGTTAAGCAGTATGAATCACCATCATCTTTTAATCTCAACCTAGAGGGTTGGATGGGTATCTACAAATTTAATCAAAGATAAATATGAAAAAGGAGGGGAAGCCTTAGGGAATATATTGACATGGTGCAAATGGTCATAGGGTTAAATAACCATGGAATATCTAGGAATCTATGAATAATAACCATATTCTTTGTTTAGAAACAGAATTTTAGTAAAGACAAATTGTTGCAAAAAAAAAAAAAAAAAAATAAACAAACATTTAAATGTTACAATTCTTTCATGAGTAAATCAAGTATACACAATTTGGTTTTGGGTCCGATTCTTAAGACTTGCTCTAAATGTAACTGACCACTTACATTGAGGGCAGATCTTTTGGAATCTGGCCCCCACTGTATACTTGCTTATATATAGGCATTACAATAACATTAGTCATTTACACTGAAAGCAAGTCTTTTGGGATCAGGACAGATGTGCTGAGAGCAAATCTTTTGGAATCTGGCTCACAATCTCCAAATAAAAGGATATATTTCAGTGGCAAAAAAAGAGACCAAAACTGGTATTATTTCTACTGATGTATGCTCTTTCTGGCATTTTTATGAAAGGAAGACTGTAAATGCATTTAAAATGCATATTACCGCATTTACAAGTAAATGTATTATTTTTTTCTGGCAACCCACACACTCATGGATGTGAAATGAGAGGGGCCTTTATATTCTAGTCACTTCAGAAAATACTACAAACCAATAGATATCAAACTATGCTAGAGTTACCACCAGCCCATTAGTAAGCGGGACAATCCCTGTCTGTTAACTGTGAAAAAAAAGTGGCAAATATCCTGAGATTTCAGGACGCAACATATTTTCAAACCTTCATCTAATTGTTGCAAAAAAAAAAAAAAAACAGCTTTTCTTTTGGTAAAAATATCCATTCTAGTGATTTAAAGTGGTTTTAAGTATACTGTATATGAAGTCTGTCTTAAGGAACTGCACCAGACAAATTCCTCTTAATTTATTTTATTTTAACAAAGGCACATTAAAGCAGCAACAGTGACATGAAGCAGTTTCTCAAACTTTGATGCAGTTACTTTTCACAAGGCAAAATAATTCCCTTGTCATAACAAACATACTGATTGTGTGCTATCTTCAAATAAATCCTTTGGGAACCTTTATGCACCTAGCTAACATTGTAGAAAAATGGTTGCCGCAGCTCTTTAACAATGTTTAGTACCACACTTTATATTTCCATGTTTATTATTTATTTTTTGGGGACGTAGATTGCTCTTGAAGTGGTCTGCTTGATCATGCTATTGAAAGCAATAATGCTGTAACCTCCTGGGATACCAATTTGCTGTATTTGTATAACAGTGGTGTTTTAATGTCATTCCTTACAATCAGGATTTGCCGCAATCAGGAAGATATGTTACAATTATAAAGTTTAAAGATTGTGAATAAACAGTGTTTTTGCTAATCTTTGTTAGTATACGCAGTTGTAAATATGGCCATAAGACTGTAAGAGAATAAAAGATGCACTGAGGAAAGAAAAAATAATAAGTGCAGTTATACAATCATTGCATATACTTTCCATCAGAGATGCACGTTTCTATGCAGCTAATTAATTCTGAGCTGCAGATGAGAAAGGAAATGAAAAGTCAGCTAGCCCACTGAGTTACAAAACAAATAGATTAAAAGGCATGAGTGCAATCCAATGACACTGATGTTGAGTGCAAAATTTGATAATTACATGATCCAGCTTTGTAAATGTGTCTTCATAAATTGTTACAGATTCACCAATATGGACTGGTACATATAAAATTAGGGAGGTTTCAGGAAAAGTCATTGCGTACAAGGCAATATACCACTTCAGATTTCATTATAGCTATATAACTTTGTGTTAAAAGGTGATGCTGATTGCTGTGTTTGATAATTTGCTGGCTTATGAACTGGAGCTTGCTGAGTGCATGGTTGGGGAATTCTGGGGACACAAATAAGATGTTATGCAGTTTTCATTTTACCTCACAAATCCATTCACATCTTTAATGCTGGAAATAAAACAATTAGCAATATATTTTTAGAAAGTTCATGAAGATATCCTGCCGTTCATCATCGTGGACATCTGTAACATTACCTCAGTCAGGTCTTGTAGCAGTAATCTGTTAGCATTATGGCTGCTGTATTTATACAGTCAGAACAATGCTAACATAAATGAATGCACTGAGTTTTTAATGTAGTGTAAGGGACTGGAAACCCATCAGGTTGCCAAGCTACTCATTTGCCATCTTCAGGAACCAAATGCGCTGTGATCTACATCACAGTGTTTACTAAAAGTGACCCAGCCATGCATTCAAGGACATGAGCTGTATCCGGTATGAAGGGTGTGCCAGGGTCTCTTGTCACCATTGCCTGCTCATATAAATGTTTCAGTTACTGAGGTTCTATACACAGTGCTATATGTCCAAAATAAATCAGCCAACATGTAGATCATAATGTATTATATTCAGTACAAGTGAAAAGACAGAGTGAATGCAAAGAACATATTAATGATTAGGAGTGCCCGACCATGGTGGCAGCAGCTTATGACAACTGTGAGAATTGAAATGACAGTGTATCTCATTGGCTGGCACTGTGTGTGATTAAGAACATCTGGTATATGGAGAATACCAGCACCTAACTTATTTATTTTTGGATGACTGAGTAAAAAGTAGGCACAACTTAGGTAAGACACAAGGGATAACAGAAGACTATGCTGTGACTCACCCAAGTCAAAGGTTTGCCATGGATGGCAAAAGAGGATACTACAGAGTAGCACACCAGAGAACAAACATCACAGCGTTAGGCTCCATAAGACATTACAATTATCAAGTAAAACAGAACCTTCTAAGCAATAATTTTTCAAAGGTTCAGTAGAAACTCTCAGCATTTTCAAGTGTTTCATCTCATTATTAACTGTTTTCATTCTGAAACTATTGGGTGTGCAAAAAGTCATTATCCATAAATACTTAGCTTGTTCCTGACCAAGTTATTTTTGGAGTAACATGAATATAATAGAGCCAAGATCACCTCCCTTATTCTTGGTAAAGCTCCCTCTTGCTTCAAGGTGATGACTAGTGTCCCTCTCCTCAAAAAAGCTAACCCAGCCTGCCTGAATGACTACAGATTGGTTGCTGTAACTTCAAATGTCATGAAATGTTTTGAGATTCTAATTAAAAGACATCTGTCGCAAACCTTCCATCCATCCATCTTCAACCCTCTGCAGTTTGCTTATCGGGCTAACAGATCCACTATGGATGCCATTTCAATGGCACGCCACCTCTCACGCAATCATCTGGAGGGAAGAAACAACCACATCAGGCTGTTGTTTATTGATTTCAACTTGGCATTTAATACAGTGTCTAATGCAACTTATTAACAAGCTTGTACATCTTGGAGTCGGCAAGATCATGTGCAACTGGATCTGCAACTTCTTCACAAACAGATCACAGAAAACATGTGCATTAAATGACAAAAGGATGCATAATACTCAACACCTGTGTTCCTCAGGGTTATGTGTTAAGCACTCTGTTGTTCAGCATCCTCACCCATGACTGGTCAGCAAAATACAACACCAATCACATCATTAAGTTTGCAGATGATACTACAGTTGTGGGCTTCATCAAAAGGGAGGATGAAAGAGCTTACAGAGATGAGGTCTACTCATTGATTGACTAGTGTGCTAAGAACAACCTTGCTGTGAAAGTCACTAAAAGAAAAAGAGATCATTATAGACTTCAGGAAAAGGTCAACAGCACACTTACCATTGATGAAAAATGATGAAGAGGTGGAAAGGGTAAAATCTACAAAGTTTTCAGGGGTGTACAATTCGGAGGATTGTGAACACTAAACAGTTGGTTAAAAAAAGCACACCAATGTCTCCACTTTCTCAGAAGGCTCATAAAAGCAAAGCTCCCACCTATTGTTCTTATCACATTCTACAGAGGAACATTCTCACTAGTAGTTTCACAGTTTGGTTTGGGAACAGTGCAATAGCAGAAAGAAAGAAGCTACAGAGAGTGGTGTGAGTTGCCGAAACAATCATGGGTGCCAACTTATCATCAATACAGGATCTCTTCACAGCAAGAAACATTAAATGTGCATCCAAAATAATCTGTGACTCCTCTCACCTTGCACATGACTGGTTTACACAACTGGCTTCGGGCACGAGATATCGAAGTATCTGCTGCAGGATCACCAGATACTTAAACAGCTTCTACCCAAAAGTGTTGAGACTTATAAACTCTAATACCAGCTAATGATTATTTAGTCAGTAATCATTCACAATATATAGCTCAGCTGAAAAGTGTGCAGTATCTTTTTTTTATTCTTTGATGCAGCATTATATTTTTCTTATTCATGTGAAATTGCCTGCTGTTTGGTGAGGCAGATGAACAAAGGAGTATAATCTTAACATGAGCAATCCTACTCTGTCATGCTGCTATGTACAGTATTCATCTAATGACTGTGGAGATTGTGTGTTTTTGCTGCTATTACTGGTTTATTTAATCCTTCTGTGGGTCTTGTATTGACTATCTTTTTTTAAACTAAAATGTTATACTGTTGTTCTTGTCATCCTTGCTTCCTATATACTCTCTGGTGAGTTGATACTCGGAATTTCATTTAGGCTGCACTTGTGTAGTCCTAAAGGACAATAATGTTTACTTTGTCTTGGTGGTCAGGAAGATGGAGTGGGCAAAAAAGCTCACAGATATTTATACTGGTAGTATGAGGCTCAAGAGAGGATTTTTTTTTTTAATCATATTTCTCCCTGTTGCTTGCTTACTATAAGCTCTTCCTTCCTAAGGAGTTTCATGCAGGCAGACTTCAGGTGGTTTTGTGGTTCATTCCCTGCCACTGTCCCTTGTTGATAGGTCCTGGGGGTCAGGCATATGCTTCAGAGAAAGCATGGCACAGGGCGCGAGCATATCAAGGAGATCAGTGCTTTCTAGCTAAGTATAATGGGCATGTGAAGGAGTTCTTGAGAGCCAGTAGGCAGAGAAGCAATGGCAGAAGAATGTTTCCTAGAAGGTGACTTGCAATCCCAATCTATAGCCTTCCATTTCTGCTGCCTTTGATAGTTGTTACATTGGAGCAACAAATGTATAATTTGAGTAATGAAAAAAGCAATGCTAATACAGAGACTGGATGGCAAAATAAGAATTAATAAATGGAAGAGGCCGCGGTGGTGCAGCGGTTAGTGTTGTCACCTCACAGCAAGAGGTTCTCTGGTTCATTTCTCGGCTGGAGTGCCTTCTGCGTGGAGTCTGCATGTCCTCTCCATGGTCGAGTGACATTTAAAGACATGCAGGTAGGTGCGTGCATGAATGGGTGTGCCTTCTTTGAAGGTTGTGCATCGGGCTGGCACTGTAAAAATCCACTGCCAATCATTAGCAGACCGGAGTTCCACTGTGGCGACCCCTAACAGGGAAAAGCCGAAAGACATTAGTTTTAGAACATACAGCAGGAGTAAAAGAAAAAATTAGTATTTGGAGTAGGTTGTCCTCTGATAAGGTAGAGGTTTTCATCAGTTTGTAAATTTTTTAGCAAGTAAAGACATATGTGGGGATGGGACAGAGTCCAGTATGGTGTATGTTTTTTTTGCCTGTGCATCTGCAGTTTGCCACAAATTCTACTCTTCCATTAGACAACATGCACAAAGTTAGGGTACAGCCAGCAGTACTTTCTATGGAGAGTGTTAAACATAATTGTTCCAGTAAGAGAATGAGGGAGCTACAGCCCCATTAGTCTGATGTTTAAGCCATGGAAAGAATTATCTAGGAATTGATTAATAGTGACATAAGAAACCTTCAGACACTAGACCCAGCCCACTTTTTTCATCTAAGGCATTTCATGTCTACAGAACCTGGTGGACTTTTTTGAGAAGGTCAGCAAAGCAATGGCTGAGGTCAAAGCAATGCATAAGCCTACCTTGACCTAGATAAGGAATTTCTTGCAATACCCCATACTCAGTCATGTAAACAAATTCATGGAGTTAGGTATAAACCCCGGTGTAACTTGCTGGATAACCAGCTGGCTCACTGACAGGACCAAAAAAGTTAGGATTGGGGAGATCACCTCTACAAACATGTTGGTCACCAGTGGAGTCCTCTGCGGCTCTGTGCTGGATTAGCTCCCTTTTGGCATCTATTTTTTGAAGGTCAAGGCCAAGGTTAAGGACCACTGGCTTACTAGGTTTGCTGATGATTACAAGCCAGGAACAATCATATAACCCCCCCCCAATATATTAACAACTTTCAGGAGAGTCCATCACTGGCAAATGACTTGTGTCGAAGGCACAGCTTAAAACTCAATTCCAAGAGATGTATAATAGTACCTTTTGGGAAGCTGGGCACACAGGGAAATTACCACATTGATAAAATGCCCCTAAAAGTACACAAAGTGGTCAGGGATTTGAGGACCCATAAAGCTAGCAACCTGGCTATCAAGCAAGGTATGTCTAGGTTTTTAAGAAAATCATTCTTTATCACTCAACTTATAAGTAAGGGCATGGCATCTAAGTTCACGGAAGTCATCGTGCCATTGCATGCAATCATCACCAAACCCATCATTGAGTTTAACACCTCCTTCAGTATGAACTTGACCAGGCACATGCAACAACTGGAACATCTACAGAGGTTCCTCACAAAACGAATACAGAGAATAAACAGAATGTTCTATGCCGATTGCCTCAAAGCCCTGCCTCTATATTCTGTTTCATACAGACTACTGAGAGACAGTTTAGGCCTTGTATATAAGACATCCTTGGATCTTGAGCTGATGGACATTTTGCATATCCGCAAAATGAAGAGCACCATAGATACTAGCTATAATGAATTAAAACTTTGCCTGTGACTTAAGCAGGTCATGTTGGAGGAAGAGGTGTGTATTTCAGAAAACCCCCATTCTTTGGAATAAGCTTCCCATCTATTTGAAACAGCCCTTCCCTAATCCTAGTCAAGTGCAGCTTGGACCAGTGGATGGGAAACTTGCAATTGACCCCCTGGTTTGACACCTAAGTCTCTGATGGACAGAAGCAGACATTGAGTCATGCCATAACTTACACCCCTCAAAACAATCTCTAAGGCACAATAAATTGTGGGATACAACTGGAAAGCTTGGCTAGGTTTATGAAGGTCCAGATGATGGTCATTAATCTAGTACACACCTATGAACCTATAATTTCTAGTATTTAGGTTACTTATCACTCCCTGGAGCTAAACCACCGTCTCAGTCCATGAAAGTAGAGCTGCAGCTATGACTTGAACATGCCGTATGTTTAAGCTTTGATGCAGGCTACTGTATAACTGACATAGGCCTCATTAAAGAGTAACAAAGAGCAGGAGCCCAAGGATGGATGCTTGTAGACTTTTTCAAAGAAAATAAATTAGTGATGGACTGCATCAGCAAACAGGTCAGAGATGACAAGTTGCTGTATGCAGATGATGTGGCATTACAGGTAGACTTTAAAGGAAAAACTTCAGCAAAGAGTAGAGGAATGGAATGCAAATCTGAAGGCACACAGAATTAAATTGATAAGACAGTTGTTATGGCAGCAAACAGGGAAATTAGAAGAAGCTGAGAATTAAGATAGAAGGGAAAATAGTGGAACATGTTAACAGCTTCAAGTATCTGGAAGGGGTGGTTGAGAAGAAGGGAAGTCTGAATGACGAGGTCAAAGCTATAATCAGAGGGGCTGCAGCTAACTGGCACAGTGTGGCATAGGTAGTCCATAACAGAAGAATGCCAAAGAAGCTTAAAAGTAAGGTATACAAAACAGTGGCATGACCAGTATTGTTGTATGGTACAGAAACCTGGGCAGTAAAGCAGGCCAGTTGAGGAGACTAGAGATGATGGAGATGAAATGTCGGAGACACTTGGTAGGATGCACACTGTGGGACAGATGAAGGAATGAGAACATAAGAATGGAAGGCAAAGTAACTCCACTTGCAGAAAAGATCAAAGAGAACAGATTACAGTGATTTGGGCACATGTGCAAAAAAGCAGAAGACAATCTGGTGCAGATGATTTGGGATGGCAGGAAGAAGGTAGGAAGAAATGAGGATGTCCAGCAAAGAGCTAAGTGGACTGTGTGAGAGAAGATCTGTGACAGTCAAACATGACTATCAGAGAAGGTGGGAGAGTGGCATTGAATAGGGAGAGATGGCCGCAAGTCACATCACCCCAACCCCATGGAGAAAAAAGGGGTTGATGATGATGGTCAAGAGGCTTAAATCTAACATACATGGCAGAGTAACAGCCCATCTACTTTTTTATTGTTCTTGTTAGAAAAATTCCTTGTCTCCCAAAGGTCTCTCCCATTCACTAACTATTGGAATATACTTCTTGGTCAAAGATGACAAAGAGATCTCACACACTGAGAACATATCAATTTATTTCAGACCTGTTTGCCTGGTTACTACAAGATTTTTACATTTACATCAAGTGCTTTACATTTACATCAAGTGCTTGGATGTAGAACGTCAGTACTTTTCTGCACAATGACCATGTACGTCAATCTACTAGCTGCTTGAAAAATATAAGACTTTAGAAATAAGATTTAAATTGTCAGCCCTTAAATTGTTGTAACGTGGAATGCTCAGTGTAGCAAAATACAGTATATGCTCGAATCACGTGGTATTTACCCTGTTGTAGATAATATACTGAGTTAAAAGAAAATGAACATTTAAAAGTGCGACTGATAATGTATATCAGTAGACAAAACTCAGAATCAGGCCTCCTATCATTTTTCCATAGTCTTCTGAGAACAAAGTTCAGCTGCTTGCTTAAAAATATTTATTACAGTGAAAGTAATGCCAACAACAACTGACAGAAGATGTTAACGTAGTTGTAAGCAAAGCCAGATGTTAAATTAAAATAGTTTAGAAATAAAACCTATCCTTTGAGTTCCTGTTTTACTTACAGGGCTTTTAGGTGGTGAGCATAACTGACGTTATAGTTTTGTGACCTTTGTGACCTGGTTAACTGGCTGAATGAGAAGTATGAAACGTATAAAAGGCTACTGTGTTTGAAAAGAAAAACATGTATGAAGTTTTTTTTTTTTCTTTTTTTTTATCATCTCCTCTCCTGCATTTATATGATACCTTATTGGATTACCAGTCATGTCACATAATTATACTGCAAATGTCAGGACAGGCTGTAGCTCTCAGTGAATTAGATAAACTATGTATTACAGAAGAAGGGAAAATATTTTATTTGCCAAAACACGATCTACTGCATAATCAGTAAATGACTCTGACATTAAGTTCAGGGTGCTATGTACCTCATTGGAAAAGGCTGGTAAGGAGATCAAAGAATCTCATTAAGGGTGCATAGCCAAAATAAATGTTAAAAACTCATCATAGAAAGTACTTCAAACACCGGTTTCTCCTAGATGTACTCAGTATGCATCTATGTAACAATAATGACCTGGAAGTTCTAAAGGAACTTTTTACATAAAGAACTTATCAAAGTTTATGAAGTGAGATGCATACCATATGGAGCAGATACTGTAAGTTAGCTGTAGATATGAAATGGAACCAAGTATCAAACTCATTATGAGGCATACACGAAGGCAGGGATAAATAAAATGAATTAATTCATTCCATCTAGAAAATATATAGAGGAATATGCATTGTGACCCAATAGGATTCATACACCCAGTTCACATGTATGGTTCAGCACAGAAATGAAGACATGGCTAGTCTGCACACACCTCTCATTTTTGTGCCAGTATAGATAATGAAGTTATGATCTTGTCATATTGTCAGCTGTAAACATGTATGTGAATTTTAATAATGCTCTTTCTCCATACCTCTTAGCTGTTCATAATTTTTCAGAGTGTTCCCGATTTTGATTTGTTTTCACTGTTCCTTGTACAATTTTTGATTTACTCATAAATCTAAGAGGAGATAATGTCCACCATTAGTCTCATACAGTCAATAATGCCCACCATTAATCTCACTAATTGGGGTGATGCAGTGGTGCAGCAGTTAACATTGTTGCAAGACAGCAAGATATTCTCCAGTTCAGTTCTTGGCTGGGTGGTTTTCTGTGAAGAGGTTGCATGTCCTCCCTGGATTTGCTTGGGTTTCCTCCGGGTAGTCCGGTGTCCTCCCATATTCCAAAAGCATGCATCTGGAGCATTTCTCGCCAGGTCTATGTTGAAAATAGGCTCTGTCCTAGTTGAACTTTCCTGGCCAACAAATATTAAATACATGAAATACCATCAATAATGCCCAGCATTAGTCCCATACTGTCAGTAATCCCTACCATTAGTCTCATACAACTTATTGTTCAGAAAATGCATGCCAATGCAAAACCACATCTATTAACTTTTGAAGTGAAGTATAGTGATACTTAAAATTGTCCCTAATGTTGGACTTTGTCCTTTGATTAGTTTTGTCTTTGTCCAGCATTCTTGAATAAAGAAGTTGATAGAAATCACTCCACCGATCTAATTTTGGGAAACTGAAATACATACAGCTTAAGGATAGTAGTTAGCTGGAAAGCTTACAGAACAGGCAAAGAAATTTCCTTTTAGGAATATTGCCTATGTTGTGCTTTGTAAGCTGTAACATAGTTTTAAGGATCACAAAATCCACTGATTGTAGAGAAACACTACAAACACATTTATAAGCTATCAGTAATTGCAAATTACTTCTGTTTCCTTCAAAGAGAACTGAACCCAGCTAACCCAGGAACCAGGTACCCAGGCTTGCAGTCTTTTTGTTCTCTTTCCATCTGGCACAATCCTCAGAGATAAGCAGATAGGATATAATTTTTCAGGACCTATTAAAAGAATATAATGACATTAAATTGATCAGAATATGATGTCTAATCATTATACCCTTTACATGTTCTATTTACTATCATGTTTCTATGATTCTCCATCTCAAAATTCATTTTCCAAAACACCTTGGACAGCTTTCTCCATGCCAGGATGAAAACCTGGGCCAATGATTTGTGAAGTGGTAACTAGAAATATCACACTGAGCTCCACAAGACAAACTGGTAAATCACTGTGGAAACCCTTTATTAGGTCTCCTAAAAGAATTTTGCAGATTAGTCATGAATGAAAATAGCATGACATCTCCAACAACTTGCAAAAGGTTTAATGTTGCCATATAAACAGTTATAAAACATGACCACAATGAGCTGCTTACACAATAAGCATTGTACTGAAGTACTAGTGGGTTACTGTTATACCCACATGTATACTATCAAAATATTGTTTTAACCTAGTTATTTAGGCAAGGTGCTGCCTTCTTGAACCAAAAAAACAAAAGACAATTTAGGAAACCTAATAATCTGAGCATGGTTTTGGTGAAACCCAGTGTGGCAAAACTGAAATAGCAAAACTGTGCTCGGCAATTCCATAAGCAGTTGAACATGATACACATTGAAGGAAGAATTAGCAATGTCTTTATAAAAAGTAAGTCCACAATGTTTTTTCTTTTAAAATGGAGGAATACTGCACCCGTAATTGACTTCCAACCTCTAAACATACTAGCTTCAAAAACTT